>NC_073693.1:142511852-142556347 GCF_029784155.1 Uranotaenia lowii
TGAATTGCAAATTTAAATGGAAAAAAATAATTTCAATCTCAGTAGCCACTTTATCAAATATAACGTGAACAAAAGTTGACAAATAGCTCTGAATTTGCCTGATGTGCATACGTTTTCAAATATTGCTGCGATTTCTCATACCCATAACCACCAAGCCACAAAATCACAACAAGAAGGGATTAGAAAAACTTTCTGTACAAAGACACCGGTTGTTGAGAAGGATGATTCAACACATTATGCACATTAGACAATTTATCAAATATATTGCACATTAGACATTCTTTTTCTTTAGGGTAGTATGCCTCCACCAATGGGTTTTTTGAAAAATGAATGAAGTAGGAACATTGTATAGAGTATAAGCTATCAAATGGCACTATTTTCTCCATTTTGAAAAAATGGCGTATTAGACCGTTTATCAAATATGGACAGTGCGTTTGACAAAATATTCGACAAATACTCCAAAAATTGTCCCGATATTAAAAACAATAAAACGAAACGGAATAAATTTACTGAATGGAATACAGCAAATGAAACGCACATATTATCAACATACAGTTATTTATTGAACAAGTTACAAAAATTGGATTTTAAAAGACCCCTTGAGTTTCTTTGGTTTAATTTTGATTGAATTGAGCGGGAAAATTCTAGTAAAGGGAAAGAAGGGAAATGTAAAGAACACTAGGAAAAATAGAAAATGGACGCCAAATTGAACATGGTAAGACGAAGTTTACCGGGTCTGCTAGTAATTAAATATTTTCTTGCAATCTGATGATTTTGAGTTTTGTTAGACAAATCCCCATTCAAATTGAAAAGCTGATACACGATTATTTTTTCTGTAACTCTATAAAAATTCTAGAAAATTTTACAGTTGCTGAAAAGTACATACCTACTACATTATAGTTTCGAGATCAATAAACGGACTTATTTTTGAAAAAGTGTTGAAATTGTGAAGCAAAACAACGAAAAGATGCCATTTTCGTTAGATTCGTTTTAAAAAATCATGAAAACCTGTCGAAAGTGTTAAAATACGCCGAAGTATTTGTCATTATTTCTAACCGTTTAACAAGTTTTGGGATACAATTGTTGGGAGGCTCTTTACATTGATTTTTCTTATTCACCATAATTTTATAATTAAAAACGAGTATAATAAATGGACAAATCATCATTTAAAACCGGTAAAAACGGGGAAAACCGAGGAAAACCCAGGAAAAACTTTGGATTCAAATAAAAAAATCGCTAGCAACCCTGGTCAGCCTACCGAATATTCTGTACCGAATATCGCCCAAAACCCGTTAAGCGGAATATTTGAAACCAGACACTGTAGAGGCATAATGAGAACCCCCCGAGGCAGTATGAGCACCATTAATGAAGGCATAATGAGCATTTTCTGCCGGGGAATCTAGCAGCGAATTCGACTCGATGAAGTCAACTGAGTAATAGAGTTACAGCTTAACTTGTATCGTCTGACGATTTGGCCTATTGGTTAGATGTCGGAGAGGTAATCAGTAGGATCGAGTTCGATTCCTGGTGGAAGTGATTTTTTTTTTTCATTTATCATTAATGATCATGATTGCACTAAATGGTGAGGCGTAGATTCATCAAACAAAGCAATAACAAAATAATCTAGGTCTGTTTGTAGAATTTTAAGAATTAACACATGCTCATACATTATGTTTCTGGTGTTTTGTTTGACGGATAATGCTTTGATGCTATTAGCCGTATAATGTAACAATAAAAAAAAATCAATCATGAATCGTAAGTGCAAAAAAAATCCCCTCGAACAGGAATCGAACTCGAGTCTACTGAATACCTCTCCGACATCTAACCAATAGGCCAAATCGACAGACGAAACAAGCCAAGCTTTAGCTCTATTATTCAGTTGACTTCATCGAGTTGAATTCGCTGCTAGATTCCCCGGCAGAAAATGCTCTTATGCCTTCATTGATAGTGCTCTGTTCGCCTCTAGTGAACAAATTAAAGTAAAAAAGCGTTTTAAAATTGATTAAAGTGAAAAATCAAAAAAAAATATGATGTTGAAAATTGAGAAACAATGTGTAGATCATGTTGCAGTGCGTACATTTCAGATCAAGATGATTTAAAGGTCATAAAAGCTTATTTGGTGGTGCTCAAAAATTATAATATTTTCGTCACTTGAGAACCTAGCTGGTTATTATTTAATATTTTTGTAAAGATGAAAAGGATATTTCTTTTTTTTTGTGAAAAATTAATACTATAGGTAGAACGAAACAAGTCCTTATGAAAATTTGTTTAAGAAAATACGTACTTATGTAGAAAAAAGGAGTGCTTATTATGCCCTGGGTGCTCGTTATGCCCTCATCTCCCCTATGTATCGAAATATATATTTTGTTTTAATTTCTTCATATAAGAAATATTTGATAAAAAAAAAAAAGATTTTCAAGTCGCCTTTTGTGAAAATTTTCAAACAAAGTTCAATAACTCAAATAATTATTTTGTTAAAATTTTTTGAGGTTATAGCATAGTTGTTTTGCTCCATTTAGCACATTTTTCTAGAACATTTGATCCTTGTAAGTCATTCCAGTTTCGAGATATAGCTAAGAAATCAAGTATCCCCAGGGATCAAGTATCCTCATTCTCCCCTATAGTCACAGAGTTACGCGCTACGATGCTTTAAAAAAATATAAAAAGTATTATATGAAGAAGATCCAGTTTTGTTTTTAATTGGTATACCTTCATTTCGGATGAAAAAATAAATCATAAATCGCAGCTTTTCTTAGGAGATGAATGTTCATTGTTCAGGGTTTGCTCTAAAATGAATTTTACGTGAATATGTATAGCAGATCTCAAAAAGTGCTCACCCAACCAATCTGAAGTTTTGGCGAGATTTTCGTATGAAATGTCTCAATATAGGCATAGGTTACTCTTAATAAACCTGACATTCCAACAAAGATTGTACTCCTTGTACGCGATTCTACAGAATAATTATCTCAAAAAGGCTTCATAGATTTCTGAAGAACATTTTGTCTAAGTCAAAAAATACCAAAATCTAACTCTTCGAATAATGTAAACATAAGTTCACTTAAATGGCAGGTTAACAAATTCAACTTTTTCTAGTATCAATAATATTTGTAAAAAATCAAGCTAAATTAGTTTTCGAAAGTTAAAATATGTATTGCTATAAGATTAAGAATTTAGAATGTCAACTCATTTTTTGCTCGGCAAGTATTTTTTATGCTTAGAAGAAGTCACATAACGTCCACAGGTTATTTTTTCCGGGTTTTGATCACAGTGAAATTCGTTAAACCAATTTTTGACGGTTGCCATATAAACAAAAATGGAATCGATTGTTTCCATTTTTGATAAACGAAACCACCCACGAATTTGCTTCGTCTGAATGTTTAACAAAAAATTACATACGAAACTTTTGAAAGAATAGTAAAATAGTTACGACTGTTTAACATTTCGAAAAAAAAAGAACGGACGCCACTGTTACATTTTCCTCTCGCATTTTAAACTGCTGCGTATCCAGAAACGGAGTAAAATGCATCAGAGTCCTGTATCGAAAACACACCAGCGAACGAATAAGGAACACCAGGAGAAAAGAGCAACTGGTGTGATGATGAATTTTCTCGAAATGAATTTTCTCACATCGTACGGAAACTTATGCTATTGCGGTGTCCTGCTGCATCGTTCGCTATACATGCATATACTGTTCCGAGAATTCAGTTAGCTCTCGGACTCAGAGTAGCTACGCTTTTGAGTTCATTATCCTTTTTTTTCCCAATGAAAACAGAAAATCGAATATCTGAGCATAAATGAGATACTAATAAATGTTGAAGTTCTTTCATAGTCTAAAATGTAGGATTGTCGGTGATTGAGAAAAAAAAACAAAGTTTTGTTGAGAGTTTAGACGATGTAGCAGAATAGTTGAACCGAGCTCGCAAGTGAACATCTATAGCGCAAATTCGTGAGCATGCCATAAATAGCAACATTATCTACAGTCTTTTTTTGCCGGTGCGTAGATTTTTGGCGATAACAGATTGTGCGTACGATGGAGCTTAGCACGCAACAGGATAGTGGACGTGTATCATCATAGTAATGAATGAGAAATCTATGAAGCCATAACGTTTTCAACTTAACATAGATATCGCACAAATGATACTAATAACTCTGTAACAAACTGATAAGTTTAATGATAAAGATTGATTCAAAACCTCACAAAATTTGATATATACAGCATTTGGTTACATAAACATATGCCTTGTAAACCAGAGTTGGTTTGCTATAGAGAATGTATCTAAAATGGAAGTATTTTCAGGATGTTATAAATATCTTAAAAGTGAATTGTGAAAAGTTGTTTTGTTCAAAACCATCCCAAGGAAAGTTAATTTAGTAAACACTCTCTGGAGCCACTTTTGTTATATAAGCTCATTTGGAAATTTCCGCATGTCAAACTTCCACCTAAATTGAAATTCTGTATCTTGGACTCTGAGTTTTGGATTCTGGGTCTGAATTCTGGACTGCTCAAAAACGATCCAAGGAAGGTTGATTTAGTGATTTCTCTCCTTTTTATTTCCAAAACAGTTCGAAAAATTCCACTTGTAAAGATTCCACCATAATTTTAATCCTGAATTAGAATCTGTATCTCAATTTTGAATCTTGAATTTAGCATCTGAATGTTCGATTCCAGATTTGGCTTCTGAATTCTGTTGAATTTTGTAAAGGTTGTAAGGTTAATTTTGTAAACACTCTCTGGACCCACTTTTTAATTTAAACTACTTATCCTAGATTCAAATATCAAACTTCTACCCAATTTTCAACTATGATTTGAAATTGAAATCTTGAATTCGGATGTAAATTCCGAGCTGCTCAAAAACGTCTCAAGGAAAGTGAGCCTCTCTAGAGCCTCTCTAGAGCCTTTTTTGTTTCAATTGCTTCCAAAAATTCCAAGTGTTAGGCTTCTGCATAAATTTTTAAGCTGAATTGGAAGTTTGAGCTCTGTATCTTTTGTAATTTGTTATCTTAAATTCAGAATCTGAATTCTTGATTCTGAACACGAATTCAGAAAATTCTGAAATAGAAGATTGATTTCGTCAACACTCTCTGGAGCCACAATTTTTGTTCTAATATTTAACCCCTTTCGAAAGATCCACACGTAAAACGTCCACCTAAATTTCAATCCTGAATTTAAATTCTAAATTTTGGATTCCACTTCTGGAATTCTGGACTACTCAAAAACGTCTCAAGGAAGGTGAGTACTCTCTACAATCTAGAAGTTTTTTTTGTTTCAATTGCTTCGGAAAATTCCAAGTGTTAAACTTCCTCATGAATTTTTAAGCTAAATTGGAATCTTGAACACTGTATCTTTTGTAATTTGTTATCTTAAATTCAGAATCTGAATTCTTGATTCTTAACCCGGTTTCAGAAGATTCTGAAATAGAAGATCGATTTCGTCAACACTCTCTGGAGCCACAGTTCTTGTTTTGAATATTTAACCCTTTTGGAATGATTCACATGTCAAACTAAATATCAATCCTGAATTCAAATTCATAATCTTGGATTCCACTTTCGGAATTCTGGACTGCTCAAAAACATGTCAAGGTAGGTGAATACTCTCTATACTTAGTGTCTCTTTTTGTTTCAATTGCTTAGAAAGGTTGTGAAGCTACCGCCTTAATTTTAATTCTGAATAAGATATTGATATTCTGAATGATAATTTTGGGCTCTAAATTTCCTGGATTTCAATTCCGAATCTCTATATAAAGTTCTGAATTTGAATTCATAATTGAAATTTTGAATCTAAACTGAATTCTGAACCTCAGACTTATCATCATCATTATCATTATTATAAATCAAAATTTTTATTTGATTCATAATGTGAACTGAAATTCTTCTGAATCTAAATTTAAATCCTGAATTTGAGTTATTAATCTTTTTTTTTATGACATGTCAAATTTTTGTCCATAGCAGATCAACTATTTTGAAGTGGTTCTTCCAGATTGATACACTTAACCCGGCCTCCACATAATAGTCGATCATGCATGGTTCGTTTTTTTTAAACACACACCACAAAAAACAAATTGTGTTTTAAAAATCTTTTATTCATGCCTCCAAAACTAAATTTTTTGAGCAAGTTTAATTAAAAATAATGATGAAAGGTTTTTTGGAACCCTCTAATACGATTTAAAATTTGTCGACGTACTTTGATAAAAATATTTTTTTCAATATTTTTTTCTTGATTTTTGTTGAGTAATTTCTGGGTTTTGACAAAATTTTCCCGGATTATGGTCGTCCATTTTGAAATCAAATGCCCGGATTTTGCCAGGTTTTTATATAAAAATGCCTGGATTTCTCCGGCCCGGATAGGTACTGAAAAAATTCTAGCAACCTTAATCTAACCCAAGGATGAGCAACGCGCGGCCCGCGAGACCCTTTTGTGCGCCCCGCGAAGTTTTTTTTTTTAAATTTTCATGCTTTAAATTTCTTCTACACTGGATTGTTACTAAGACTTATATGACTTGATCAAATATGCGCTTATCTGCATTTGCCTTTCAATCATTCAGATTGTTAACTTTTCATTCTGGCATTTTAAGCATTTATTATGTTCTGTTCAAGGTATAAATGCAATATTGTGTATTGGCATAACTTAATATTGAAGTTTTTTTTTTTAAATTCAGGATACTTTTTTCCTTGTTATTTAACTCCACTTTGAGAGCAAATCCATTTAAGTGAGTCGGAAGAGCAACCAAAATCGGATCCTTCACATGATCAAAGGAGTTTCGAAGCCCATTTAGTGAATTCATTTTTTTTTTTTCATTTCAAGCAAAAATAAAGTTGAATGATAATAATATTCTCAGCAGATTTTTTTTTTGAAAATAATTCTATCCAATTTGGTAAAAAGGTTTCTTCTGTTAACATTCAAATACTGACAAAAAAATTAAACCAAAAAATTGTGATAAATTTTTTATATCTAAATATTGACAAAAATTACGAAAGTTGAATCAAAGCAATCGAAAGATTCCTTTTAATTCAACCACGGTCAATGAAAAGTTCATATACCGGCATTTACCGTAGTTGAATTAAAAGGAATCTTTCGATTGCTTTGATTCAATTGAATCATTCAACCAAGTAGGCTCACAACACAACAGAGTACGAAAGTTAAATAATAAAGTCTTGGTGAACGATTTTAGATAGTTTATCAACATAATTCAGCCGGCATCAAAGTTACCCACAAACATTATTAGTTCTTGATATAAACAATAGATATCTGAAATTCTGTGATTCTACTCAAAATATCTTTGACGATTATCTATGATGCTTTTTTCAGAAATTTAATAGACAATTTATCACAAACATAGAAAAATTGAGTTTTTTTACTTATAATTCGACATTACCAGAGTCGAAATATAGCTTAAGAAATCCTATCGCAATTATATTTAAATAAGATTAAACATTTTGTGGTTAAAAATTCTAAAATCAAGAAAGTAGTTTTGAAAATAGCTTAAAAATATGTAAAATTGAACATTTTTATGTATTTTCTTCAACCTTGCTCAAAATCTGAATGCAATCATCCATACAGAACTTCAATTTAAAAAAACGGTTTTTTAACGTTTAAAGGAAAAATCTAAGATTTGAGGACGAGTTTTAATAGTGGAAAAAATCACAGAAAGTCAAATAGCGATTCGACGTTCAACGCTAAAAAACTGTGATTTATTTAAAAAATAAATTTATCACACTCTTAGGCTGATGTCATGCTGAAGCAACTAGCAACGCAACGCGTTCACACGACAAACCAGCTCTCATTTGATCTCCATGGAAAAAGCGCAGACCTGTCATGCTGAGCGCATTGGAAAGCGCGACAAAGCTGATGCCAGGGTGTTTTGTAGCGCGACAAGTAGGAAATCCAATGGGAATATTGTTTTTTCTCGTTTTAAAACAGTGATTTCGGGTTTTAACCACAATAATTCGAAGATCCGTCCAAATTTGTGATAACAAACTAAATAATATCTGAATCGACAAGAATTTTTTATAAATTCTTGGTTCCCGCAAAAAAAAAACAAGGAATTTTGTCGGTTCAAATTTCGGCATTCTTGCAATCCGAGCATGATCTGATAAGTTTTTGACGGTTCCCGAAAGAAAGGAGACGATTCAAAGCATTATCAGATGTAAAGAAGTTATGATTTGTAGGGAATTTCAAAGCGACATGTCGCGCCAGCATGTCATCCTAATGCGATGCAACGCTTTCTTATTGCGTTGCTAGTTGCTTCAGCATGACATCAGCCTTAGTTATCACTGTGGTAAGCTCCAGAAGATTTTTAAATGGAAGTGATGACGAATAGTATCATCGGTTTAAACAAGAATGTTGTAAGAACGAATGTTTGCTAAGAAATACTCTTCAAAAATAAAGAGAATTTAAAAATGACAAAGACTTAGCGAGGTACCTTTTCAATATCGGGTATTTAAAAAGCCGTGTTGAATTGCTGTTTTTGAACACGTGAATTCGTTTTATCTTTCCTTTTTCAGATTTGTTTTCACCGAAAATTAGAAGTTATGAAAAATGAAGTGAAGCTCTGATAATTATCACAAATAAAATATTCTAAGTGCGGCCCGCCGTCATTTAAATTGGTCCGTTAGTTCAAAAGGTTACGCTTCCCTGATCTAACCGATATTGAATCAAAAATTCGATTGGCGTTTGCGTGTGCTTTAAAAAAAGGCAATTTTTGTCCAAATTTTGAAATACAACCGAAAGGCATCCTTCTCTAGCAAAACAGAGATGTTCTACCCAAGGTGCATAAATGTCCCAAATCGGTGCCAAATGAGGTAGAACGATGTTTTACGATTCGTTAGGATGCACCTACGGTTTCTTGCGAGGTTCTGTTGAAATACTTACCAAGTTGATCCCATTTAAGGTTAAACACTAAATCTTCGTTACGCTACATCTACCCTTGAAAAATTTACAAGTAATTTTCCCATAAATATTTGAATTGATTATGGCCACGTTTTGTTTATCCCTTTGCTTGAGAAAGTAGTAATGAGAAGTTAGAGCACACCTGCCAATTCTGGAAGGTTACTACGATCACTAACAGAAGAGCTCAGAGAGGGAGTGTTTGTTTTTCAGAAATCGTGCATCGCGTGAATATTTCCACACCTCCCAGAGTGAATTATTGAATTGGAACCCATCGTGAAAAGTGAGTGCCACAATGTGACTCAAATAAACCATGAGCTGGATAATGGTTACAGTTCGGCCATGCAAAATTTGCGTTGGCGTCGATGTAAATAAAAACATACGGTACGCCGTCGTCGGATGGTTAGACGTCGCGTGTGATTACCCTGCTAAAATGTAGACAAAAAACTCGTAAAAATGAGTGAACGATGGATCGATTATTCCGTTCGGTTCGGTTTACTAAGAAAGAGTGATAGAAAATCGTCGCTTTTGGTAAAAAGTGTTCAAACGAGCCGCCGCGGCCAGTGCAAGAACATGTTCATGGCACCTGTTGAGCCCTGTTATTCCCGTTTTTGATTTGTTGCGCTCACTCAAAAAGAGGAGGATCCCGGCAGTGGCCATGCCATTGCGAAAATATCGTCACACAACGCCGACGAGTCCTGCCAATAGCAGCAGCAGCAACAGCATCAGCGCCAGCAACAGTAGCAATCTGGTCGTAACGAACGTGACACCAACGATAACGACCCTGACAGGCGCCGCAAGTCTTACCCCGGTTGGCCCACAGCCGTCTCAGCACCAACAACGTCATCACCAGCATCAACGAATCGTTCATCACCATCATCACCACGCGGCCAACTGTAACCTGAATCTTATCGCCGCCGCGTCTTCTGCTGCTGCTGCTGCTGCTGGTGGTGGAACGTTTCAGTCGAATCCTCGGGCCGTTACCGCGGTCATACCGGTTGCTGCTCCTCCTCCGTCGCATCGTACTCACTCGCTGCACCAAGCACCACCACCTCCGCCGCCACCGCCTCTCCTGGATCCACTTCCGCTCTGTCTGGATGCGAACGGAACATATCTCTGTACCGCATACAATCCTCGATGCTACATCATACAAAAGGTGAGTTCAAAATGTATTGAGAATGTAATCTACATATGTTTGAACTCATTTTAAAATTAATAATAATTACTTTGAATCCTAAACACAGCGACTGAAAGCTTCTATTATTGCCATTGACTATGCTTTACAATGATCTTTGATCGAAAAGTTCACGTACTTTGTAAATTGCCAGGCTGTAAAAGCAACATTCCCATTATTGGTAATAGAGATGTACCGAATATTCGTCGCCGAATGCCGCCCGAAAATCGTTAGACCGAATATTCGGCTTACCGAATAGTTGAGCTAAGTATTCGGCTGAATAGGCCGAATATTTATTTTTAAAATTTATACAATAACATAATTGTCATTTTTTTTTTCAAATGAATTTGGATAATTTATAAAATACCCAAAATTAATGTTGAAAAAGATACACAATCATCAAAAACTTATGGTTTCAGTTAAACATCTTTGGTGTATCCGTGTATCTTACAGGAAAATGCTGACGAATATCGCTTTATGTTTTGAATATAGTTTATTCCAGATTTTCTTGAAATATCCAGGCTTGCCCATAAATCTAATAAAGAATTCAAGATAAGTCAAATCTGGTCGTGATATTGTTCATAACTTTTTTTTTTTCTTTTTGCGACCCAGAGATGGGTCTTGACTCAAACATTCAGTCAGCGAAACTTTTTTTGTAGGGAAATGAATCCAACTTAGATGAAATTTCAGGGACTAGATAAGAGAAAATCGATGTTGAAAAACATGCGAAAAAAATTCGCCTTGTCTCCCGGTGAGACTTGAACCCACATCTTGCGCCTCTCCGGGGCCCATGTATTAACATTCTACTACAGGAGACCAACCTGGCGTATGAATATTATACTGGTTGAGTGTCGATGTCTATCGGAATGAATTGAATGAATGAATGAATTGTTCATAACTTTTCGGATTTTGTCCGGCTTTATTCAAATACATAATTGGCTAAATCAAATAAAAAAAATATAATTTCTCTTTGAAAATTTCAAGATTTTGTGTTCAAAAACGATTTTAGAACAATTCCAAAATGAACAGAAATTTTTGTTTAATCCTTAGATACGATTTTAATACTGCTGCTGCGATTCAATGAAAACCAGAGCTGTTAAAAATTGACAGCGTTAAAGATGCCTACTTTTTTTTCAATCATCATTTCTTTCCAAAACTCCAACTATGCACCGAGTCACAGTCAGCGATCATCAGATAACCGTCATTGTTAGAATCTCAATGAAAGCTAGCATAGTAAATATTCAATAGCATTGGTTTCCATTGAGTTGATAGCCTGCTACAATTTCGCTCCCATGGCCGGTTGTTGATATTTATTCATCTAACCTGCAACAGTCAAATTTCCATATTATTGTTTATAGTCGAGCTGCTAACTAGATAGCTCATCAAATAAACTGCAACCTGTTTCAGAGAGCAATAATTTCCCGCCTTTTTATTTCCTATTCTATTTTAACGCACAGTCACGTGTGCATGAATGTAAACCTGAGTTTTGCTAAATATCACGGTACCCATTTTCAGTGATAAATGAACACCATAAAAATCACAAACTATGACATACGTTTGCTCGTTGAATCTGAGCAACTGACTCTGTTACCAAGGTTATTAGATCACAAGGTTCTCTGACTTTGACAGTAAGTAGGCGAGGAGAGCGCGGTGAGGTTCAGTGAGTTTGTTCGTAAACATCGGTAAATTTGTTCGAGCTGAGGGTTTTGTTGATAAACAAACTCCACGAACTTCGCAGTAGTTAAATCGAAATGGCTGAACGGGACTTTAAAATATCTCGTTACACCTCCCATATATACACACCTTGTCTGTTACTACAGTTAAAAAAATGCCTGGGTATGGATCGAAGCTACACGGAAAAAAATTGCATAGGTTTTTCAAATACGGCGTCATGATAATTTTACTATATCCAGTATTTAGTATTTTTAACCATGATTTAGTATTTTCTACCAAAAATCTTGGCGATAATACTACAACATAGTATTTTTACTATGAGTAATTTGACAGCTCATCGTATTTTTCCCGTGTCGAAATTACCATGCGCATGATATTCCGATAGTGCACGATTCGTATTCTTGCATTTACTATGAGCATGATAATTTTGACATATCGTCCTTCGTGTTGTCAGGAATACTATACTCATGGTAATTTCATCATTGATCATACATTCATATTAATAAAATACTACGTGCATAGTAATGTTACGCTCAGATGTATTATTTTTAACAGTCACTTGAATTTGTTAAATATCGTCAGTCGGTTACAATTTCGGTACGCGAAAAAACAAATTTTGCCCCGCAAGTACGTCAATAAAGTGGCCGTTTTAAAATTGTCCGGCGATTTGTAATGTGCACCTGGGGCAAATTCGACAACACTGATGTGGCCAATCCGCTGTGGGAGATAATGACAACGCTCCGGGTGAGGGTGGAAATCCACAAGAATCTATTATTGCTGTCGGATCCGGATAGCTGATCAGTATGGTCGGAAATGCATTTTTCAGGTAAGTTAGATTGTGTTTTTTTTTTCCTTTCAAATGCTGCTCATTGGATAAGCAAATTTAACATTTTTCCAATCCAATGTGTGCAAGAAAGGTTAACTGTTTTTTTTTCAATTTCTTTTAGTGTCGGCTAATGCTATTCTCGAGTTCCCCAACCGGGGAACCTCCCTCGATGGTGTAGCAAGTTAATATTTCGGGAACAATTGGCCGGAAGACATGCAGTTTTTCAGGTGAGTGGAATTGTGTTTTCTTTCCAAACTAATCAACTGGTCATTGAATAAGCAAACTGATATGTTTTTTTCTTAATTTCTCATAATTAACCAATTAATTGTTTTTCTGTTTTTTTTTTTTATTTTCATTTCAGACGCTAAGTGCATCTAGATCAGCGAGTCTGTTCTCTTCGCTGCAGCCCGAGTTCCCCGACCGGTGGTGCTATATTGTGTCGCCAGTCCAGCGCTGTAAAATCAGTTGAGCGACAATGGATTTTTCTCAGAGTAGGTAAGTTAAACCTAACGTCGGAAGTAGTGCGCTGGAATCGTACGGTGACCCGCCATCCAGCGCACTACTTCCGACGTTAGGTTTAACTTACCTACTCCGAGAAAAATCCATTGTCGCTCAACTGATTTTACAGTTTTTCCCTGTAACGACAATAACACAATCGTAAAGTGAAGTAATGTGGATAAAAAAATGAATAAATAAAAATTGAAATTTAATAAATGAATATCATAATTTATGGGGATTTTATCGTGCTGAAAGATCATTATACCATGTTATTTTTATAATTTCTATCATGGTACGATACACATTTTGATAATAATGCATATTACTTTATTAATGGAAAATTGTACTTTTACTATGCACGAAGTAAACGAAATCATTCTGTCAATAACAGTTTTACTACAAAATGTAGTCGAAATTACTATGCGCAGCAAGAACAAACACATAGTAAAAATACTATGCGCGAAGTAATTTCAAGAACAAAACATTATTGACTCAAAAATATGGTTGTGTGTTGTTCATTTAAACCACGGATTTAGTAATTTTACTATGCTTTTTTTGTGTGTATCAACGAAAACGCTATAGACCATGGGTGGCCAAACGAAATTTGGCCCGCGTCCGTTTTTTTTGAGGCCCGCGAAGCTCTTTTTGAAGTTACCATGTTCTCAGAATTATTTTTTTTTTGTTTATATCTTTTGAAAAAAAATGCATAAATCTTCATCAACTTTATTCGAAATGAAAGTCGGAGAAATCTACTTGATTTGATATGATGTGATTTTACAAGAAGGTTACCGTCTCTGAATAAAGGATCAAATACAATTCCAATAAAAACGTTTAAATTGAATGATTTTTGACACATTCACAGGGGAACAGCATTTTTGCTGCCTTTGTTTCAATAACTGATTTTAGAAGATAGTGGTGTCTTGAATATAAATCCTTTGTCAGATTTTGTCTATCCCTTCTAAAATTAGTGATATAACGTAAATAATTTAAAAAATTATCAGTTCTTAGTAAAATCGATCGTTGATAAGTAATAAATCTATATATATAAAAATGAATTTCTGTCTGTCTGTCTGTCTGTTCCCTATAGACTCGGAAACTACTGAATCGATTTGCGTGAAACTTGCCAGGTGGGGGTATTGGAGGCAGGGGAAGGTTCCTATTATGGTTTGAGGCCCCTCCCTCTTTCATGAAGGGAGGGAGGGGCCTCCCAAACAAAAGACAATTTTTTGCATAACTCTAGAACCCATCAAGCAGATGGTATCAAATTTGGTTTAGGGTGGTGTTTGGGAACGAAGAACCTTCCTATGAATATTAGGTAACCCTCACTCCTCTCAGTGGGGTGATAGGAAGGGGGGAGGGGGGCTACCTTACAATATTTCATACAACTCGAAAACTAATCAAGATATGGGAACCAAATTTGGCACGGGAAGGTATTTGGATACGAAAAATATTTCAATGATTATTTGAGACCCCTCCCTTTTTCCAGTAGAAAGGGGGAGGGGGCCTCTTTCATATTTTTTTACATAACTCAAAATCTAATAAAGCAAATGGAACCAAATTTGGCATGGGAGGGTATTTGAATACGTTAAATGTTTCTATGATTTTTTGAGACCCCTCCCTCTTTTCAGGAAGGAGATTTTAAGGGGGGAGGGGACCTCTTTTATAATTTTTTACATAACTCAAAAACTTATGAAGCAAATGGAACCAAATTTGGCAAGGGCGGGTATTTGGGAACGTGACATGTTCTAATGATTGTTTGAGACCCCTTCCTTCTGCCAGCAGCGAGGAGAAAGGAAAGAGGGAGGAGAGTTTCATACAATTTTTACTGCATAACTCAAGAACTACAACAGCAAATGGAACCAAATTTGGCATGGAGCGATATTTGGGTACGACAAATGCTTCTATGAATAATTGGTATCCCCCACTTCTTCAAAGAGGTGGATGAAAAGAGGGAGGAGAGGTCTCCCTTTCAATTTTCAGTACAACTGGAGAGTTGATCGAGCAAATTCAACCATATTTGGCATGTGAGGGTATTTGGATACGAGAAAGGTTTCTATTATAAATTGAAGCCCAACATTTTTTTGACGAAAATATATAAAGGGGGAAAGGGGGGCTCCTATAGAATTTTTTGCATAACTCGAGAATTAATCGAGCAAATGAAACCAAATTTGGCATCAAAAAATATTTGAGTACGAAAAATACTTTTTCTATGTGAAACAATTCATTTCTTGCAGTAGGATGATAGAACTGGGAATATAGGAAGGGAAGAGGACTTTTTTTTTTAATCCGAGAAATGGACAAAACTTAACATGGAAAATCATTTGGTATGATTCTATGATTATTAGACACACCATCCTCTTTTCAGTGATTAGGTTCATTGGAGAAGGGACAATTTTGTTAGCATAAGTTCTCAATTTATGCTAACGAAGCCAACAAATGAAAACAAATATGGCATGGAAAGGTAGATACTTGGTTACGAGATATGTTTCTACGATTGTTATAGACCCTTACGCTGTACAGTGTAGAGTGGGGAAAAAAGGAGGAGCCTCCATATACATTTTGTTGTAAAGCTTAAAAACTTATCAACCAATGGAACTATATTTGATATAATAAGATTTTTGGGAACGAAAAAAAATGGGTATGATTATTAAAGATCACGACCTCCATTAAGCAGGGGGTTAAGGAGAGGACAGGGGAGGAGACCCTCTTATCAGTTTTTAAGCATAAATCCAGAACATATCAAGCAAAAACAATCTTATTCCTTAAGTTAGATTGTTTGCGAATCCTTAGTCGCGAATGACATAAAGATGATAAAACGACTTTAATCGAAACAAAAAAAAACTCAAATTTATAGAGCAAGATTCAGAATATTAGTTTAAATTATCTTTGTTCGAAACTCCAGCTGCAGCTCTCATTTTATAGCTGTTGCCTATGAATTATGTTATAATTTGATTTAAAATATATCAATAAAATAATAAAAATTTAAATAACTTTTGAAAATATCATTTTATTTTGAAAGGTGTAGCAAAGCACACCGGGTCAGCTAGTAAATTAATAAAAATTAATGAAAACTGAAACTAGATTTTGAAAAATTTGTTTTTATAAATCTTTGTAAAGTTCTATAGTTTGCAAATAAAGTGCACAAACTTATTTCATGAATTTTTAACAAGCGCTGATGGAACTAATTGCATTGGAATCATATTAGTAAAAATTAGCTCTTAGAGTCTTTGCACTTTTGCGCAAAAATGTAAATTTAGTTGTTTTGTGTTATCTATACTTTCCGTCACATAATCGGCAATTTTTCCGATTGTTTTCGGTTATTTGATACCATTGATTTTTGAAGAGGTCTCCGCAGTTGTTTGTGCGCTGGAAGCTTTCCACTCTACCTTTCATTTTGGGGAGGGACGAAGGAAATCAAATCATATCAAATTATCCGAACCACAAAAATTTTTTGAGGAAGATCGGTAAACTTAAAAACTTTCGAAATGGGCTGCGTTTGACATTTATGCAATTAAATGAAGGTTTTAAATCGCTCGAAAGAATTCGTAAAAAAATACATGGAACAAAAATTTCTTACTAAGATGAATCTGTACTTGAAGCAGGCATGTGTTGAATTTTTTTATTTTAATAGCATATTTTGTTTTTCAGAAACTACTTCACTGTTTTATATGTACAACTTACTTTATACACGGTTTTACACAACTTTTTTACATTTTTTGTGGCCATGATCTTAAAAAATTTAAAAAAAAAACTCCATGCATGCAATATATAGCTTCTAACTTCAGCTTTCTCAGGCACAAAGTGAAATTTTTTTCGATCACTTAATAACTGATTTACAGCCTTTTTCCTGAAGCATGTTTTTTCATAAATTTTTTTTGGACTTTAAATAACTTTAAAATAACTGATTGTAGCTGAAAATTATCTGAAAAGCATATTTGAGACACATTATAGGCTTTTCAAAACTATAAATTCTTTAGAAATCGGTTAAGAAACAAGAAAGTTTAAGCGAAAACAGTGCAAGCCGTCATTTGACCGCTCGCGGTATGAATAGGTTACAAGGTGTCGGTATGTTTAGTGTTAAATCAGAAAGACCCCTACTTGAAAAAGATCTTGTAATACATCATCTCGGTATACCATCTGGTTGAATATGATCGACTCCAAAACATGAGGGGCATAAAGATGGAAAGAATAGAAGGAAGTTAAAATAATTGCTTTTCTATTTTTATTAAAACCCCAACAGAAAGTTCGACCGAATATTCGTTCGGCCGAATAGTTGGAAAGGTCAATATTCGGTATTCTGCCGTTCGCCGAATACCACTATTCGGTACATCTCTAATCGCTAATATAACATTAACTTGAACTCAGTTTTGCTGCAAACACTCTACAAAGCACGAAATATAGTAGTTGGTGTCATCATCATTATTAAACTCTATTTTTCTCCGCTTTTGTTCACAGCTAACACCCACGCCGGTCAGCTGTATAACCTACGAAGTGACACCGGTGCCAGCATTCGCACACACGCTTCCGGCGGCAGTGAATGTTTCCGGTTCGGCGTGTATTGAAGAAATTGTGGACTATCCCAAACATCAGACGGTGGCTGTCGGAGATTTCATACCACAGTCTTCTAAAGTCGTGCAATATCGTGAAAATCTAAGCATCAATAGTGATCCAAGTGGGGGTGCTAACACCGGAACTAGTGTGATAACGTCCCGCTCCGTGGGGACATCCGGTGGGGCTGGTAATTCAAGTACTTCTTATACAAGTGCTGCTCCATCGAACGGACAAAACGAACTACTTAGTGTGATTGAAGCTATCGGTGCCGGGGCTGGCCATAAAAGTGAACCGTTGTCGAGCACTGGGACAAATTTATCTCGCGGCGGTCGTTCTATCGCCGGAACTGGACTGCTCACTACAGGTGCAGTCGGCGGAAGCAGTGCGATTACTGGTGGTGCAAGCAGAGGGCAATCGGCAATGTTACAGCACAAGCACACTTATGCCATCAATTCAACAGTTGGGGGTCCAACGTATTCTGCCGGAAGCACCGGGAAATTAGGATCACTGACAGGTTAGTGCATTTTTAAGATAATGTTTTCATTTAAATTTCCACTAGAGCTGAGTCGAACATTCATCTTATCAAATAGTTGTTGAATATTTGGAACTGAAGAAAAATTAAATATGTACTATTGAAATTTACTCGAAATAATCATTAAAGTTATAAACAGCATTGGGCAGCTTTTTTACCTATAAAAGCCCATCGTAAAAAAGTCGGTCCTTAAAATTCAAACAGCTATAACTTGCCAACGACTGATCCGAATTTCACAAATTTGAACTTGTTGAATTACTTACATGGTTCCTTGTTGAAGAAATTAATTTAAAATGTTGGATATATGCTTCAAATTTTCAGCTTTTCGATTGTATTATCACTTTAGATTTTTAAAATGTTCTTTAGAGTGCCTAAAATGACCCGACATTTGAAAAAGTTAAGCGCTGCAGGCTTAAATTGATCCTAGGCCTACAGGGTCCAGCTATTGAAGTGCTACATTGAAATAAACATATAAATTGATCAAAACAACAACTTTTTATTTCAAATTTATTCAATTTCTCTTGAATATAAATTATGTTTTTCGAAATTCACTGGTAAAGTTCGACTTGTTCGACCTTGAGTTTAACCACTCGCCGCAAACGGTCGAGGAACGCATCGTATGAGGCTGAGGTGTTCTTGTGGTATTTTATCCCAGGCTGCCACGAGATGTCGCTTTAGTGCCTCCACACCTTCATGTTTCTTAGAGCAGACTCCGGCCTCCGCCCTCGTCGTGTACAGCCTCCGGGATCACGCTTTGGCCGTCGTATTTTGTTTATCATCGCGATTTGGAGTCACTACCTTCTTGTAAGTCGATAGTCCGGCTCGATGCACGGTTGTAGACGATACACCCAGCTTATTTGCGGCATCTCGGAGAGAGAGGTTAGGGTTTCGCTTGAAACTACCGGCAACTCTATTCGTCGTCTCAGCGACTTCCGGTTTTCGATTTCCCCCCGATCCAGACTTCCTGGCTGTCGACAAACGTTCCCCAAAGCGAGTTGGATCATACGTGGAATCTCTACTAAATGAGCGTCTCATAAGAAAAAAAAACGATACAGCATATCGTGTAGTTTTGATTAAAAGATAACAATTACGAAACAAAATTTCGTTTATTCATTCATAAATTATTTTACAACTTCAGAAAATTTACATTTTATTAAAAAAAAACACTCCATACGCCAAGATAGCTTGTGCTGCTGCGCCTGATTATTATTCGATGGCGGAGATGTAGATCAACCGGGAAACTGACTGGTGGTGCTGTTGGTTACACATCGTAACTTTTCCCGGCCATCATTTGTAACCGTTCGTTACAAAATCTTTATGTTTTTTTTTTGTTGGTGCCGTTTAAATAATTGAGTGAACGTTCACATTGCTAAAATTTGTTAGTTAGAATGTCAATATTGTTATTAGTTTAGTTTGGGAATTGTAATTTTAATTTTTCTTCAACACACTGAAAATTGTCAACACACTGTACACAAGAACACATGTGGGACTTAGGAAAATTGTCGGAGTAAGAAAAAGGTGTGGAACATGGGTGTGGAATATATTTTACTCTGCATTATCAACTCCCCATTTTGATTTAAAAATTGGCGGTTTCCCTGGCTATACTCGGCCATTTGAATCTAGGCGGCGAGTGTGACAAAACGTTCAAGTGGAGTTGTGAGTTGGAAAATATTCAAAGTCTTTTTGAAAGGTGGAAGTGATACTGGAAGTAGCAGGCTGTTGAAAGCATTCAGGTAGGCCTTGCAAGAAGCATTAGTATGCTGGAAAGTTGCCGCAGCGTTTATGCAATTTGGTAACGTTTTTTTATACGTCCACAGGACCTTTTGGTTGTTCTTAAATATTGAATTAACTCACCCGTCACACTCCCACGGCCTAACGGACTTTGCTTCCGTTACGTCTAACCCGTAAAGGATCATCGACATCCTCTGGTCTGCGGGCCATAATTATTAAGGAGGATTCCCTCGGACCAAAGAGGGTCCTAATTCCCAAGGAGGGCCTCTCTCGGCTTGACCAATCGGGCCAGCATGGGTCAGTCGATTACGCTTATTTGAGAAGCGCCTAGCATAGCAGAACTCCACGCGACCTGGTCCAACCGTTATTATCGGACTGGTCATTCCCACCCATCGTTCCGGTGCACAGATTTCCATCGGTGCACGTCAGAGTGGCATAGGAGCTGACGAGCTCGCCATTTTGAATGAAAGCAGCGTCATCGTAGTCATCAGGAGCAGCGGTACGTACCAAAAGTTTGCGCAAACACACCCCACACACATACACTTTACAATAAACACATTAGAATTGAAATAGTTTTGGTTTTTTCATTTTCTTTAATAAAATTAATAAATATCCTCAATAAATAGTTTTCCATTAATTACAATAGCCCATATCAGTAAGGTGAACATTCGAAAGTCCGCGACGTCCTCACAGTTACCCAGTAGCAGGCAGACCCTCAGACCCAGCTCGAAGGGTCTCTTGTTCCAGAGATCGAAGTCGAGAAGAAGTAAAAATAAATCAAAGTAATATTTTGGCGCCCAACTCTTAGTTCGCGAAAGGTAACTGGAGGACACGTTTAGTATACAAAAAAATCTGAAGATTTTTCGCCGGGTGGAAGGAGAATACACAATTAGAATTCTAGTTGTGTAAAATCCAGACGCCAACGCTCACACTACAGACTGACACTTATATTTGATTGATATTGAAGAAGGGATTTCATTCAAGTGCTTTCAGCTTTTGGGGTGGGATATTGGCTAAACATGCTACGAGAGTTGGACGTGTTTGGATAAGTAAGGACAATTTACATTTTTTGGTTTTCAAAGGTCCTGGATGTAAAATAAAAGACAGCCTGTAAAATAGTTTTATTCAAATTGATTGCTGGCAGAAGTTAATTTTTCAGTTTTTTCAAAGTTTTTATTCGTCATTGGTTTTATTAAATTATCATTTGACAAGCTCACTGAAATGGAGTCGTTTTACCGGGAAATGAATGTTGATCACTTGTTCGACGACGAACTGGAGCATGAGTTGATGATTCGAGGAATTCCAATAGTCCACGGGGAATCTCGTGATGTAATGAAACGGAAATTGAGAAATATTTTAAAATTGCAACGTGAAAATAATGAGTATTCAGTTACAAGTATAGAAAATTCTGAGGAGATTAGTTCAGAACTTGAGATTGTTACTCAGAAAGTAGCAAAACTCAAAGAAATGTTAGAAAACAAAAGAATTAGGAAGAAAGTTCAACCGTTAGCTAGGACAAGATTGCTTCATTTGCATTTCCGGCTGCAGCGTCTGAGCGACAAAGTCGACGCGGAGGAAGTGTTGGATTGTATAGAAAGGTTGATGAATTTTCCACAAAAACAACAAACCAAATCATCGGAAAGAAATTTAGGTTTAGAGATTAGTTCTGATGAGGAGATACAGGAGTCTGAGGAGGAAAGTAGAGCTGTAAACTCTGAGCCGGTAGACGTTCAGAGCAATCAACAGGATATCAGGAATCCGAATCCCATGATAGCAGGAATGGATGTAAAGCAGTTCATGGAGGGTTTGACGAAATTGGTTGAGGAAACTGTCACGCAGAAATTCAAGGAACTTCAGCTGACAGCAAAAACTCAGAAGGATCAGTGGAAGGGAGAAACAGAGAAGGAAGATAGGAAGAAGGAACAGGAACATCTAACACTTCGTAGAGAAACGCAGCTTAAAGATGAAGAAGAGGAGAGCGAGCATTCAGAAGGAGAAATTAGAACCGGAAAAAGGCGACCACGATCAGTTGTAGAGTGGAAATTCAGATACGATGGAAAGGACGAAGGACGTAGGTTGAACAAATTTATTGAGGAGGTGGAATTCATGGCAGAGGCAGAAGGGTTCAGTACCAGGGATCTGTATCGGGAAGCTTTTCATCTCTTTGGAGGAGACGCCCGTACTTGGTATATGAACGCCAAGAAAAACGGGGAATTCGAAGATTGGGCAGGTTTAATAGCGGAATTAAAACTAGAGTTCCAATCGCCGGATCTAGATATTCATTACGAGCAGCAGGCCGTTTATCGTAAGCAAAGGAACAGGGAAAATTTAACGAGTACTTCAACGCGATAAACGAGTATTTTCAGGCAATGTCGGTCCCTCTGTCTGAGCAGAGAATGTTCGATATTGTTTTCCGGAATATGCGGCCAGATCTTCGTAGTGTTTTGTTGGTGAAGGGGGTGAAAACACTCAAATCATTGAAAATCTGGGGGAGGAAATTAGATTCTGCTAATGGGAACCAGTTTCGGCAACGAGAGCTGGAGAACCAGCCGAGCAGAGCACAGGTGAACGAGATTTCGCGCGAGATTTTCTTACAAGCAGAACCAGAATCGGGGAAACGACAGAGCCAATTGGATACCGAATCATGTAAATCCGGAGGCACAATGGAAACAGTGGAAGCAGCACCAGAGCCAGGTCGCTAGGGACGATCCTCAGGAAGGTAACAGCGCGGAATCGGTGCAGAGAAGGATTTCGTCGTATCGCGTTCCAGATAGCCTAACATGCTTCAACTGTAAGGGGAAGAATCATTTCTTCAAGGCGTGTTTGGTTAAACCTGAAATCTTTTGCAAAGTTTGTGGATTCCATGATTTTCCCACCGAGAGATGCCCATATTGTGCAAAAAACGGAAGAAAGTCGGCGTAGGAGGGCGTCGTTCTTTCAAGCAGAATCCTCCACCTTCATCTTTCTTCAGTGAAGTCGCGCAGCTGGTTGTTGATGTCGAAGGAGATAATAGGCCTTTTGCTTTAGTTGACGTGATGGGAGTTAAAGTTAGGGGTTTGTTAGATAGCGGAGCCCAGGTTTCGGTTCTAGGTGTTGGAGCGCAGAAGTTGGTTAAGAAGCTGAGACTGAAGGTGTTCCAAACAGCAACTAAGCTTACGACTGCTGGGGGAAGGAATTTAGAAGTTCACGGTTACGTTAATTTGCCGATCACGTTTAATGGAGTTACCAGGTTGATTGTAGCGATTATTGCACCTCATCTGCAGCGGAAAATGATATTAGGTATCAATTTTTGGAAGCAGTTCAACGTAGAAGTCAAGATAGGGGGTCGAATTCCGGAGCAGTTAGAAACAATTGGTGGAGCAGGAAAATTCGTGGAAAGCGTAGAGTTTCAGCTGACGTCAACACAGAAGCAGCAAATAGAAGAAGTAAAGCGTGAATTTAAGGTTTTTGAGGAAGGACAGGAATTGGGAACAACGCCGTTGATGACCCACAAAATCGAGCTGAAGGAGGAATTTAAGGCCGCCGATCCTGTTAGACTCAACCCGTATCCATGGTCACCGGTCGTACAACAACACGTCAACAAGGAACTCGACAAGTGGATTCAGGCAGGTGTCGTGGAGAAATCCACCAGCGATTGGGCGATGCTGATTGTGCCGGTAGTTAAAACCAAACCAGACGAAGATGGGGAAGATCAAATCCAGGTGCGAATGTGTCTAGATGCGCGTAAACTCAACGAGAGGACTCGGAAGGATGCCTATCCGCTACCACATCAGGACCGGATTCTGGGAAGATTGGGTTCAGCGAAGTATTTGTCCACCATTGATCTGTCCAAAGCATTTTGGCAGATTCCGTTGCATCCTGACTCGCGTAAATACACTGCGTTCCGTGTTTTCGGTCGTGGTTTGTTCCAGTTCACTCGGGTCGTTATGGGAATGGTTAACAGCGCCGCGGCACTTGCAAATCTGATGGACCAAATCCTAGGATATGGCGAATTAGAGCCGAACGTGTTTGCTTACTTAGACGATATCGTCATAGTAAGCGACACGTTCGAAGAACACTTGAGAAACTTCAGAGAGGTGGCTCATCGATTGAAGTCTGCGAATCTAACAATAAATTTAGAAAAATCTAAATTCTGCGTTCCAGAACTCCCGTATCTTGGATTCATCCTGTCTGGAGAAGGTCTTCGTCCGAATCCTGAGCGTGTTGAGGCAATAGTGAACTACGAACGTCCCTCATCTGTCAGATCTCTAAGAAGGTTTTTGGGCATGGTTAATTATTACCGGCGTTTCGTGGAAAACTTTAGCTATTTAACAGGGCCGTTAACCGATTTGCTCAAGGGAAAACCAAAAGGTATTAGGTGGACAGATGAGGCGGAAAACGCATTCCGGGCGCTGAAGGAAAGGTTGATAACTGCTCCAATTCTGGTCAGTCCGAATTTCAATTTGCCGTTCACAATTCAAACAGATGCGAGTGATAGTGCAATAGCGGAGATTCTCACTCAGGAAATCGAGGAAAAGGAGTGCGTCGTTGCCTACTTTTCAAAGAAGCTGACTACAACTCAGAGGAAATGGAAAGTCGCCGATAAGGAAGGTTTAGCTGCGTTGGAATCCATCGAGAAGTTTCGTTTTTACGTGGAAGGTCGTCGGTTCACCTTGATTACAGATTCGTCAGCGTTGTCTTTTATCCTAAACACCAAGTGGAAATCTTCGTCGAAACTTAGCAGGTGGGGAATGATTCTTCAGCAATACGATATGGAGGTTCGTCACAGGAAGGGTCGGGACAACGTAGTGGCAGATGCGCTGTCGAGGTCCGTGGAAGTAGCCGCAGTAGAATCCGCCGATGAATGGTACAACAGGCAATTCAAGAAGGCTCAGGAAGGGGATGAAACAAGCGCTGATTTCAAACTTGAGGGACGAAAGCTTTACAAATTTGTGGCTTCTCGATCAGACGTTTTAGATTACCGGTTCGAGTGAAAGTTGTGCATTCCTATTGAGCAGCGAAAGAAAATTTTGGTAGAGGAGCATGAGGATGCGTTACATCCTGGTTTTGAAAAATTGCTTGCTAAACTAAAACTGAAATACTACTGGCCACGGATGTACATTGATGCTAAAAGGTAGTTAATAGTTGCAGGACATGCAAGCAATGTAAACCATCGACTACCGGAAATGCGCCGGAGATGGGGAACCAAAAGTTGACCAGTAGACCATTTCAGATTTTAGCTTTGGATTTTATTCAGAATCTTCCTCGCAGTAGAAGTGGTAAATCCCATTTATTAGTTCTGTTGGACCTCTTTTCAAAATGGACCCTTCTAGTGCCAGTGAGGAAAATAGATGGCAAGGAAGTTTGCAGAATTGTTGAGGATTTGTGGATCAGGAAGTATGGAACACCGGAAATCATCATAAGCGACAATGCATCCACGTTTTTAGGAAAGGAATTCCAGGGTTTGCTGAAACGTAAAGCAATCAAGCATTGGCCAAATTCGCGCACCACAGTCAGAATAATCCTGTAGAAAGGGTTAACAGGACGATCAATGCTTGTTTGCGCACTTACATGCAAGATGATCAACGTGTTTGGGATTCGCGCGTTCCGGAAGTCGAAGAGATGATCAACACCACGGTTCACTCGTCAACAAAAATGTCGCCCTTCAAAATTGGACGGTTTGGACCATGGTGGAAATCTCTCGCTGGATGAACGAGCACTCCATATGAAGCGCATCCAGGAAAACGCGTTTGAGATTGTTCGTAAGAATTTAGGTGAGAGCTACGAAAGGGGTCGTAAAACATACAACCTTCGTCACAAGAAATTTGGACCTGAATATCGGGTAGGTCAAAAAGTGTTGAAGCGGAACTTTCGCTTATCCTCTGCAGTAGATCATTACAATTCTAAGTATGGTCCACTCTACATCCCTTGTAAAATAATTTCAAAGAAAGGCTCGAGTTCATATGAGCTTGAAGATGAAAATGGTAAAAAGATTGGTATTTTTTCAGCAGCTGATTTGCGGCCAGATGTCGAAGATGTTTAAATATCAACATACCTAAAAAGTTTATAGCAGGTTATTAAAACGCATCGGGATTACCTTATACGCGTGTGGTGAGTTCGTGTCCGTCGATGTTTTGATAGTCGTCGTCATCATCCAAAGTCCGTTGAGTTGCATGAGAAATACGTCCAAGAACAGAAGAAGCAGTCCTTCAGCAGTTTCATCAGTTGATCTTCCTCAAGGCGAATTGGATCCATACATCGAACTGCGTTGAGCTATTGTGAGCTGAGTAAGCATTTGGTTGGCGTACAAGACCCAAAACAAACCGTTGATAAGTCAACCGGTTTGTGAGACATGTGCATTTGTGCATGTCGATCGTTCACTTAGTAGTGAGAAGTGAGACGTCACTATCATTATGTTTTAGGCCGCTGAGATGGTGGTTGTAGATAAGAGAGCTAATCATCAAGCTGAAATGAATCAGAGATAAGAGAATTAGTTTTTTTTTAAAGTAATATTAGGTAGAAAGCTTTTAGGGGGGCCCAATAAAAGTAAGCTTTCATATAACAATGGCGATTTTTAGGTTTATTGAATTTACATGTGGTTTTTACTTACCATTTTTTTTTAATTTTAGTTTTAGATCACTGTAGGGAATATAGCGAGTTAAGATAGAATAAAAGAAAAATGATGAAATGAAAAATTGGCAACACTCTGTACATGAGAAAATACAAGACAGCTGTTTAGGGAACTCGTTGGAGCTTTCGTTAACCAGTGAGAGAGGACTGTGTAGAGTTTTGTAAGAAGAGAATAGTGTGTATTGGACGGAGTGGAAAAGGAAAAGGTAAGGTCAGTTTACAGAGAAATTTTGAGAGAGACGGACCGCGTCAATGTCTCGTGCGGTAAAGGTAGGAGTTTGAATGGCTAAAATGGCGGAAATTACGATCGGTCTCGGGTGTATACGGGTTGTTGTAGTGATTTGTGTGGCGCGATTGGAAACGAATGGTGAACAAGTCCGAAGAATGGCCGATAAGTCACGACAATGGCGCATTCGGTAGACGTGGAACAGCTTCCAAACGGTAGGTTGATATGTTTTATTCATGAAAAAGATTAATTTTTCGTTGGTTGGTGAGCGATGGAAGAACCTCTGGTGGACGCACCTAGATGTTACGTTATTGGACAAATTTTAGTAGAATGGGTTTTTTTTTCTACGGCTCGAAAGAAATAAGTGCAGAAGGTTTAAAAATTTACGTTTTTGGATACGAAAGAATATTAATAGAATTTGAGTAGACTTGTTTTGTGAACAATAAATTTACAAAAACTGTGATCACGGAATACACAAAAAAAAACCCCAAAAGGATTTGTGGATTTTAAAAAATATTGAGAAATGTCGGGAATTACAAATAAAGAATGTAAAATTACCTATGGGAAAAGGAAGTGTTTATAAAAGGTTATAGAATGAGAGTGGAAAAGAGAAAATAAACTGTAGTTAGCGAAGAATTTAAAATGGATCACGAAATAAAGGGAGTAAGACCGTGAACATTTAAAAAAAAAAAAACCTAAGAATTCAAGAGGTTAAAAAAGGATTCGGTAAAATGGAGAACAAAATGAATTAAAATTTTAAAATAGAGTCTGACCAAAGAAAAGTTGAATAAAAAGAAAGGGTAACGGAGGACCAATATTCGATAAAAAAAAAAAAAAGGGAAAAAGAAATAGAAACGAAACTGAAAATAAGGGAATGTAAAAATCGAGAATAAATAATTTAAAAAAAAAAATGAAGAATGGATAATAACTATGAAAAAACCGAATGATCATAAAAAGGAAGTACTTTGAAAAGAAAAGTGGTTGGGAGTGGAAACAGGAAGAGCTGATTGAAGTTATCGATTTGGCACTGGTACAACGAATGAGGATTTGGAGATGAAGAGCCGAACCTTGGGATGTACTTGAGGAAAATTTAAATGAGGAAAGTAAATATAATAGATTCCGTAAATGGAGAAGACGGGAAATAAAATGAAGATTTGAGAATAGAAAATGTGAAATGTAATGATCAATGGGCAAAAAAATTACAAAAGCGCATGATTGTGTGTGAGAAAGAGAAAGCTAAAAATTAAAAATATAGTGCACCAAATAAAGATTTAAATCTTAGCACCTGTAAGAACAAGCGGGAATTGTACAATTGGAGAGTTAAAATAAAGAAAATTCAAAACGAACTATGTATTGAAAAGTTAAAATAGAAAATATTGCAAAAAAAATGTCATTAAAGGAAAAAAAATGGAATGTGATTAAGATGGGGTAAGGGTGATCTGGAAAAGGAGTAGGATGGAAGGAAAGAAAAATAAAAGAATGAGAAAAGAGAACAATAGTGGAATATGCAGTAGTAAAATTGAAAAAAGTGAAAATAAACAATAAATAAAAAGAAAATAAAACTTTGTAAGAACAAATTGAAAGGAAGACCTTTGGAAAGTTACATAAAGATGATCTGGAAAAGGAGTAGGATGGAAGGAAAGAAAAATAGAAGAATGGAAAAATAGAACTAAAGTGGAATGTGGAATAGTGAAATTGGGAAAAATAAAAAAAAAGCAGTAAAAAATGTTAAACTTTGGAAGAACGAATTGAAAGAGAGACCGTTGGAAAGATACAAAAAGATGATCTAAAAAAAGTGTTAAAGGATGAAAAGAAAAAAAAAATAATAAATAAACTGGAACCGTGTATAGAAAACTGGAATGAATATAAGAAAGAATTTGAAATGTTCGAGAAATAGAGAATGTTAAATGGAAGATAGAGAAAAGGGAGGAAGGCGAATGAGAAAGGAATAAAAAAATATTTGAAAAGAAAAAAAAGTGAAAATGTTGTATAGAAAGGACATAAGGGAGAAAAGGGAATAGAGTTTAAAAATTATGAGAATGAGAAAGAGAGGATATGGGAAAGGAGTAGCTTAAAAGGCTTAAAACAAAAGAGAATGGAAAATGAATAGGGAATTATGAAAAATAAAAAAAAGCATTTCAAAAGAATAAATTGAAAGTGGTCAAATGAAGAGTTGAAATAAAGTTGATTCAAAAAGAATAATGTAATTGATGTAAGAGAAAAAGGAAAATGGGCGAAGGAGCGAAATTAAATTGAATGAGGAATATCGGAAAAGTATAAATAAATTATACAGAGCGGTAAATGGAGCACGGAAAATGGCGAGCTTAAATAGAACAAATGAAAAAAGGTTAGAAAGTTGGAATGTAGGTAGCTTAAAAGAAAAACATGATTAAATAATTTAAAAAAAAAAGGAAAAACACTCGTGTTTGAAAAAAAAAGTAAAAAAAAATATGAATTGAAAAGTTAAGGATGGAAAATGAAAAATGGAGAAAATGCCTAAGTTGAAAGTATAAAACAAAGAAA
Source organism: Uranotaenia lowii (assembly GCF_029784155.1). Lineage (NCBI taxonomy): Eukaryota > Metazoa > Arthropoda > Insecta > Diptera > Culicidae > Uranotaenia > Uranotaenia lowii. Next base: position 142,541,081 of record NC_073693.1, read on the forward strand.
GAATGGAAATGGAGCGAAAAAATGTAATAATAAATATCGCGAAAATGAGAAATTTTAATGGTAAATAATAAAAAAAGAAGCGCTCTAGAAGAACAAAATTAAATTGAACAATTGGAGGGTTAAAAAAAGGAATAATAGAAAAGGGAAAACTGATAAACTAAAAAATTTGAAAAAAATGGAGCCTTTATAGAAACAAATTGAAAATAAACAATTGGAAAATTGCAGTAAATATTATTGAATAACAAGAATGATAGAAAGGATGGAAAATTTAAAAAATCAAAAGGGAATTCTTGTAGATAGGAAAAATATTGATTAAAAGAAAAAAAAATATGAGCGAAACAAATAGAGAATGAAATAACTGAAAAGGATGAAAGGATAAAAAAAAATTTAGATGGATGAAAAGAAAATAGAATAAGATTGCTAAATAAATTCTGTGTAATGAGAAAACGAAAAGATGACAGTAGATAAGAGAGTATGACGATAATGGAAAGATAAAGAACCAATGAAGAATGGAGGGCAAAAATACAGCAAAAAAAATTGAAATGGACAATTGGAAAAATCCAAATGAAAAAAAAATTAGAATGACAAATGAAATACAGGAAATGGAATATATTGTAGAATGGACATAAGAGAGAAAATAATTTGGAATGTGAGAAATTCAAAATTTGAAAAAAGAGATTAAATGTTAAAGGAGAAAAAGAGAATGAAATTACGAAGCAGGATGAAAGACTAGAAAAAAGAATTTAGATGAATGAACAGAAAATAGAATAAGAAGTATTCGAACAGGCAGTGTGAAAAAAAATTAGGATACAAAAAAAGGAGAATCAAGGACTGAAGATAAGAAAATAAATACTGTGTACAGAGAAAACGAAAAGATGACAGAAGATAAGAGAGTATGACAATAATGGAAAGAAACGTACCAATGAAGAATGGAGGGCAAAAATACAGCAAAAAAAATAAATTGAAATGGACAATTTGAAAGACCAAACAAAAAAGATAAGAATAAAAAATGAAATACAGGAAACGAAATACATTGTAGAGCTTCAATAGAATGGACATAAGAGAGAAAATAATTTAAAGTGTGAGAAATTTAAAACTGAATCTAGAGTATAGAGGAAGGTATAGTAGGATGAATGGCAAAAAAAAAAAAGAGATTGAATGTGAAAGGAGAAAAAAAGAAAATGGAATAAGAAATATTGGAAAAGGGAGTATAAAAAAAAATGATAAAAAATTAGAGAAAGAGAATGAAAGAATTAACTCCTGAAAGGGGCAGTCTAATTTTGAGTGATAAGGTGCAAACCCGGGGCGGTACAAGTGACGATCCAAGGTACAAACCCATGAGAGTTGCAGTACAGACTATGAGAATGTACGGTATAAGCCCCTGAGAGGGGCAATACAATTGAAGAGGAGATAAGGTGCACATTCCTGAGGGGGGCAGTGCAATTAATGGAGTGGTAAGATATATACCCCTGAGAGGGGCAGTACACATTTTTGAAGTGATAAGCTACAAACCCCTGAGAGGGGCAGTACTGCTGATGATTTAAAGTACAAACCCCTGAGAGGGGCAGTACAGACGATGGAAGTACACGGTACAAACCTCTGAGAGGGGCAGTACAATAAATGAAGTTGTTAGGTACAAACCCCTGAGAGGGGTAGTGCAATTTTTGAAGTGATAATGTACAAACCCCTGAGAGGGGCAGTACAGCTGATGATTTAAAGTACAAACCCCTGAGAGGGGCAGTACAGACGATGGAAGTACACGGTACAAACCCCTGAGAGGGGCAGTACAATTAATGAAGTTGTGAGGTACAAACCCCTGAGAGGGGCAGTGCAATTTTTGAAGTGATTTTGTACAAACCCCTGAGAGGGGCAGTACAGCTGATGATTTAAAGTACAAACCCCTGCGGGGGGCAGTACAGACGATGGAAGTACACGGTACAAACCCCTGAGAGGGGCAGTACAATTAATGAAGTTGTGAGGTACAAACCCCTGAGAGGGGCAGTGCAATTTTTGAAGTGATTTTGTACAAACCCCTGAGAGGGGCAGTACAGCTGATGATTTAAAGTACAAACCCCTGCGAGGGGCAGTACAGACGATGGAAGTACACGGTACAAACCCCTGAGAGGGGCAGTACAATTAATGAAGTTGTGAGGTACAAACCCCTGAGAGGGGCAGTGCAATTTTTGAAGTGATTTTGTACAAACCCCTGAGAGGGGCAGTACAGCTGATGATTTAAAGTACAAACCCCTGAGAGGGGCAGTACAGACGATGGAAGTACACGGTACAAACCCCTGAGAGGGGCAGTACAATTAATGAAGTTGTGAGGTACAAACCCCTGAGAGGGGCAGTGCAATTTTTGAAGTGATTTTGTACAAACCCCTGAGAGGGGCAGTACAGCTGATGATTTAAAGTACAAACCCCTGAGAGGGGCAGTACAGACGATGGAAGTACACGGTACAAACCTCTGAGAGGGGCAGTACAATAAATGAAGTTGTTAGGTACAAACCCCTGAGAGGGGTAGTGCAATTTTTGAAGTGATAATGTACAAACCCCTGAGAGGGGCAGTACTGCTGATGATTTAAAGTACAAACCCCTGAGAGGGGCAGTACAGACGATGGAAGTACACGGTACAAACCCCTGAGAGGGGCAGTACAATTAATGAAGTTGTGAGGTACAAACCCCTGAGAGGGGCAGTGCAATTTTTGAAGTGATTTTGTACAAACCCCTGAGAGGGGCAGTACAGCTGATGATTTAAAGTACAAACTCCTGAAAGGGGCAGTACAGACGATGAAAATGTACGAGGTTGTGAGGTACAAACCCCTGAGAGGGGCAGTGCTATTTTTGAAGTGATAATGTACAAACCACTGAGAGGGGCAGTACTGCTGATGATTTGAAGTACAAACCCCTGAGAGGGGCAGTACAGACGACGGAAGTACACGGTACAAACCCCTGAGGGGAGGAGTACAATTAATGAAGTTGTGAGGTAAAAAAACCCCTGAGAGGGGCAGTGCCATTTTTGAAGTGATAACGTACAAACCCCTGAGAGGGGCAGTACAGCTGGTGATTTGAAGTACAAAACCCTGAGAGGGGCAGTACAGACAATGGAAGTGTACGATACAAACCGCTGAGAGGGGCACTACAATTAATGAAGTTGCTTGGTACAAACCCCTGAGAGGGGCAGAGCAATTTTTGAAGTACACCTGATATGTACAAACCTGATAGGGGTAGTACACTTTCAGAGAAAATAAAGTGCACGCCAATGTGAGGGTCAGTTCTAATGGAGTGGTATGGTACAAACTCCTGAAAGAGGCAGTACATTTTTTAAAGCGATAAGGTACAAACTCCTGAGTGGGGCAGTACAATTGATGACTTAATGCACAAACCCCTGAGAGGGGCAGAATAGACGATGGAGGTTTGAGGCACGTACTCCTGAAAGGAGAGGTGCAGCTCATTATTTAAGGTAAATAAAGTGAGAGGATAATACAGTTGATGAAGCCGTAAGGTACAAACCCTTGAGAGGCGTAGTACAACTGAAAAGTTGTCGATTCCGCATGCATAGTTATCATAAATTTCCAATTTGTCCGCGTTTTACACTTATCGATAAATACTCAACTTATTTTTATAAAATTAAACGGCCGTAGTATTGAACTCGTCCACGCGCGATGATACCGGAGCAATCACTGAATAGTTTACTCGAACAATAATAAAGAGGAGCAAGATAACCGATTGGAATGGATTATCGGTTACCATAAAAAAATAAATTCACCTCAATGTGTTTAGAAACTCTGCATATTTAAGTTAGCGCACGTTTTATATTATGGCAAATTTTTAAATTCAAATTTGACCTTTAATTGTACGTCCTTTTACTTGTTGTGTAGATGTCTTTAATCGTTTGGCTAGTTTTAGTCGATAGGGGAGCAAAAGCTGATTTTGTAATTGGATGGATGAAATTTGGATACGTCAGTTAAATAATGAGGCTGTCTGTTAACGTTTAAATAAATAATTAAACTAGTTTAATCATTTATTTTAGCCGGGGCGGTGCAAAGTGTAACCGTTCGTTACAAAATCTTTATGTTTTTTTTGTTGGTGCCGTTTACACTGAACCTCAAAAATACCCAAACTTGAGAACTTTCCCCGCCAACACGAATGAAACTCCCTCCCTACAGGTTTGGCTATTGGTGGCATAAACCAAAGTTAAGCTTTTAAAGGAGAACTCATCCCCCAAAATCTGATACCGCAATAAAATGGAAATCAAAATAAAAAAAATTACTACAGGTACGGGAATCACACCCATACATGCAATGGCACTGCGATTACCATCTCAGGATGCTAACCGCTCGACCACCGAAAGGTTGTTGAGAGAGGCAGCTACATCATCGTATATGCGAAACTTTCTGCGAATGAAGCGGGAATAAAAGTTATCCCCCAAAAAAAAACAGTTCTTCGCTTTGAACTTACCCCCCAAACCTAAATCTGCCACGATGGAGGTAACAGTATAAGATGCGCTTACAACAAAAACCCCCCAAAAAAACAGTTCTTCGCTTGAAGGACAAGTTTGGCGTATTGGCAAGCTGTGATTTTTTCACAAACTTAAGTTGTCAATCTTGAACTTTGGTTTGGCGGGTGGCAGTTCTCAAGTTTGGGTATTTTCGATTTTCAGTGTAAATAATTGAGTGAACGTTCACATTGCTAAAATTTGTTAGTTAGAATGTCAATATTGTTATTAGTTTAGTTGGGAATTGTAATTTTAATTTTTCTTCAACACACTGAAAATTGTCAACACACTGTACACAAGAACACATGTGGGACTTAGGAAAATTGTCGGAGTAAGAAAAAGGTGTGGAACATGGGTGTGGAATATATTTTACTCTGCATTATCAACTCCCCATTTTGATTTAAAAATTGGCGGTTTCCCTGGCTATACTCGGCCATTTGAATCTAGGCGGCGAGTGTGACAAAACGTTCAAGTGGAGTTGTGAGTTGGAAAATATTCAAAGTCTTTTTGAAAGGTGGAAGTGATACTGGAAGTAGCAGGCTGTTGAAAGCATTCAGGTAGGCCTTACAAGAAGCATTAGTATGCTGGAAAGTTGCCGCAGCGTTTATGCAATTTGGTAACGTTTTTTTTATACGTCCACAGGACCTTTTGGTTGTTCTTAAATATTGAATTAACTCACCCGTCACACTCCCACGGCCTAACGGACTTTGCTTCCGTTACGTCTAACCCGTAAAGGATCATCGACATCCTCTGGTCTGCGGGCCATAATTATTAAGGAGGATTCCCTCGGACCAAAGAGGGTCCTAATTCCCAAGGAGGGCCTCTCTCGGCTTGACCAATCGGGCCAGCATGGGTCAGTCGATTACGCTTATTTGAGAAGCGCCTAGCATAGCAGAACTCCACGCGACCTGGTCCAACCGTTATTATCGGACTGGTCATTCCCACCCATCGTTCCGGTGCACAGATTTCCATCGGTGCACGTCAGAGTGGCATAGGAGCTGACGAGCTCGCCATTTTGAATGAAAGCAGCGTCATCGTAGTCATCAGGAGCAGCGGTACGTACCAAAAGTTTGCGCAAACACACCCCACACACATACACTTTACAATAAACACATTAGAATTGAAATAGTTTTGGTTTTTTCATTTTCTTTAATAAAATTAATAAATATCCTCAATAAATAGTTTTCCATTAATTACAATAGCCCATATCAGTAAGGTGAACATTCGAAAGTCCGCGACGTCCTCACAGTTACCCAGTAGCAGGCAGACCCTCAGACCCAGCTCGAGGGGTCTCTTGTTCCAGAGATCGAAGTCGAGAAGAAGTAAAAATAAATCAAAGTAATACATTCTTAAGCGGGCCATAGACTACACCACATTTGTACAAATGCGATGAAATTCGATGAAATTATGCCGCTGTAAATACGATTTGTATCATGTATGGCACTGCTTAAATGACCGCACAAACCGTTTGAGTGAAATCAGTCGGGATCGACGATTTTGTACAAGCAACCCTTTGCGGCATGGTATATGGTGCTACTTGTACAAAACTCAGGCCATTTACTCAGCCCCAGTCGGGGTTGAGAGGGTTTTTGTTGTTGTTGTTGCTGTTTCCGCCAGCAATCGTTTGTGCTCGCGTGAAATATATAATATAACATATGTTTGTATCGTGTGTGGGCTAGTGTAGAATCGAACAATCGTCGTGGAATCATCGAATTTGCTCAAGCCATTTGTGTCTATGGCCCGCCTAAAATCGGTCCGGATCGAAATATTTTGTACAAACCACCCTCTGTGGCATGGTGCTGTTTGTACAAAATTCAGGCCATTTACTCAGCCCCAATCATGATGGAGGTGTTTTTTTGTTGCTGTTGCTGTTTTCGCCAGCCATCGTTTGTGTTCGCGCGAAATTTGTTTGTATCGTGTGTGGGCGAGCATAGATAAAAACAAATCTTCGTGGAATCATCGAATTTGCACACGCCATTTGTGTAGTCTATGGCCCGCTTTAGAGTCCGCTATCGTCTTCCTCCGCTGTGATTTTGAATCTGCAAGAATCTTCCGGATGTTCAAAAACCGTTGCACCTTCTGGATGTTCCATTCTGCAGTGTCTTCGACAGCTTTCCGGCATCCACATTTCCTTGGAATCTATCGTCGCGCAAGAATGCAATGTGAAGGTAATAAAAAAAGACATACACCGTCTTAGCCGATTTAGGCTTTACAGACTGAATAAATGACGCGGACAACTTAAGATTAACATTTAACACCCAGTACCGGGATGGGAATCGAACCCATGCCATCAATGGACCAGCGATTACCGTCGTACCACGCTAACCACTCGACCACAGAGACGTACATGTAATGTATTTATGTGGTTTTGTATTCGAGTTATTTTCGTGTTGAGAACAGAACTACACAGTAAACGAAAATTACCGAGTTCGGTAATTTTTTTTACAGAAACACTTCTGTAATCGAATATTTTCGGTAATTGATCAACTTGACGTCTTGTTTTTAACGAGCCTCGTTAATCAGCTATCACCCTACCGAACTTCGTTCATTAATATGTAAACAAATCTCTTCGCAATTAGTTTTCGGTAAAAAAACACCGAAAACTGTAAAGTAAAACTGAAAACTGCCGCTGTCAAGACAAACGTCAAAATGCGTTTGTCCTTTTCTGGCATTTTTTTACATTTTCCTTCGCTCTCTTGCAGTCGTAATAAATGGCCTCAACTTTGATCGTGTGCTCGAGCGAGAAGCTGAAAAACTCGTAGCCATTTTTTAAAGTTTGGGTTTCGCGTGTGTGGTGTTGTAAAAAATTCAAACAAAACACATATTGCACCCCGTTTCCATTCGGAGCCTTATCTTGAGGTGGGGGAGATTTGGCCAGTTTAGCGGCTCATTCCGGTCCACATTTTGTCAGCTGCGAAGGGGCAGCAGGTCCCAACAAGAAGACCTACGCCGATAGCTCGCCGAGCGACAGCAGCAGCAGCTCCGAGGAGTACGGCAATAAAGTCAAAGTCTTTAATATTTGTGGTTCCATTGGAGCAGCAGGAAAATAATGTTTCGCCGGTGGGGAAGTGGATTGCCAAGGAAGCTTCCGGAACACCGTTCCAAGGAATCAAATTCCTTTCTGAAGAAGGTAAAAGTTTAGTTACATTTGTTCCGTGTCGAAATTTTATTGTAACGATTTTCTCTTATTTCTACAGAGGCAATCCGAGCTCGATGACGATCAAAATGAAAATCCGAAGAGTTTTAAAAGGCAATAAAAAAAATGTTTTAAACTAACTCGGTTTTTCGCTCAAGGCGCCTTCTGGAAATTCCGGTAATATTTACCGAAAACTGTCAAATTTTTGGTAATTTCTTCCGAAAACCATAAAGCGTATGGTAATTTTAGGTAATGATGCGCTGTGTGCACACATAGCGGGATGATTCGATTCGAGCACAGCATCGTAAGCTAAAATTATCAAACGTTTTTTGGTTGCATGTATCATACACAGTAAACGAAAATTACCGAGTTCGGTAATTTTTTTACCGAAATCCAAACATGTGTTAATCGTTAAACTGTTCGGTAAAAAATAAACGAACATCGGTAAATGAAGAGTCTATTTACCGATGTTCGTTTATTTTTTACCGAAAAAATTACCGAACAGTTTAACGATTTACACATGTTAGGATTTCGGTAAAAAAATTACCGAACTCGGTAATTTTCGTTTACTGTGTAAGCTGAAAGTGCCGAACATTTTACGGGTATCGGTAAAAATTACCGAAAATTTTACAGTTTTCGTTAAATATTACCGGTATGTCGGTTAAAATTACTGAAATTTCGGTAAAAATTACGGGTTTTTCGGTAAAACTTACCGATTTTTCTGTAACTTACCGAAATATTTACCGGCATTTCGGTAATAGTTACAGGTATTTCGGTAACTTATACCGGTCGTTCGGTAAATAAAACCAAACATTTGCAGCTTTTCGGTAAAAAAATTACGGTATTTCGGTAATAGTTCTAGATAATTGGGTAAACATTACAGGTATTTCGGTAATAATTTCAGGTTTTCGGTAATTTATTAAGGTATTACAGTAAATTCTACCAGTTGTTCGGTATATACTACCGAGCTTTTATTGTTTTCCTTTTAAACATTACCGACCTTTCGGTTATAATTACAGGCATTTTGGTTCAACAATACCGGTTGTTCGGTAATATAGCAAACTGTCACGTTGACAACTGTCATAATTTGACAGATGATCTTAGATATGATCAGCCGAGGTTCGGTAAAGTTTTACCGAAAAAGGTCTGTAATATTTGACAGCTGTCACTTCTCTGCCATGAGAAAAATTACCGAACGGTTTAACGAACTCCACATGTTAGGATTTCGGTAAAAAAATTACCGAACTCGGTAATTTTCGTTTACTGTGTATATTACTAAGACTGATTTATTTTTAAAAAAAATGTATGACTGGTGAAATACCAATGCATACAAGCGAGATTCATAGTATAATCTGGCACTTGCAAATCATATCCGATACATGAATATTGATTTCATCACTCAATTTCAAAAGTCTGTAAAATCTGGGCACCCTGACTGAATCTGGGCAAAATCTGTGTCTGACAAAGGGTCAAAAGTCTGTGTTTCACAGACAAATCTGGGCACCTGGCAACCCAGATTACAATAGATTTTGTATTTAAATGATGGAAACATCCAAAAGATTTGTTATAAGCTAGTTTAACCCACATCATTTAATTGCACCGATGATAAACTGTGGTTCAGATGATATCTATTATGTTTTTCTATATGCAAACTGCAGGCCAGCAAAGAAGCTGCTCACTTCTGTTACTTTAATTAAGGCGTCTACAGCACCTGGTATTTCGCCTTTGTGCAATCCGCGCAAGGCAATGGGGCCGTCCACATACCACGTGGACAACTGGGGGTGGGGTGTATAGAAATGTCCACGCTTGTACACAGAGAGGGGGTAGGTGTTTGGATCATGTACACGTGGACATACATACTTACAAAGCGTTTTCTAAAGGTGAATAAATATTAAGATGTTAAATCAAAATCTTAAAATTGCAAAGCTTTCCAGTTTAAGTTTGAACGATTAGTAGCCACTTGAAAGCAAGTGATAAATATGATAATTTAGAAATTAAAAATTATTAAAATTATTTTATATTAGAAAATGCTTATTCGTTTTTTCAAAATTAACCAATAACAAAAAGGCAATAAATTAGATTTAGAAAAAAAACTTTCAAATCTGTCCACGTGGACATCAGGGGAGGGGGTAGGGGTTTTCCAAATGTCCATCCTTGTCCACGGAGGGGGAAGAGTGGGTCGAAAATCTAACTTTATGTCCACGTGGTATCTGAACGGCCCTGAACAAACTATTTCCTTCCATCAATCTAGTGGTATCCTGAAAAATCTTGATTTTTTCTTTGCGGTGCCCGGTTTTTGACAAATCCACCTGGCATCCCTAACAGAATGTGCTTTCATCTTTCATGCTGTTTTATGCAGCTCTACCAGCTCTACACGGAAAATAAAAAAAAGGTAGAATTTACCTTTTTGCGAGGTGAATTTTTTCCACCCCTCTTTCGAGGTAAATTTTACCTTTTTTTCATTCACCTAGCAAAAAGGTAAATTTTACCTTTTTTCAATTCACCTAGAAAAATGGTAAATTTTACCTTTTTCGCATTCACCTAGCAAAATAGTAAATAATATCGTTTTCCCATTCACTGATTTGAAAGGTAAATGCTAGTTGGTTTGGTTGGTTTCTTCAATAAAAATGAAAACAAAATTCATTCAAAAATTTATATTTATTTTAAAAATAAATAGGGACAATTCATGATATTATTTTTTTAAATATATCACATTGTTTAAAAAAATTATTGAGGTAAGTCATTTTTTCGCCAGGCTCGTGGCAATTTGGCTTCGCGTTCTTCCGCGCCATAATGGCGACTTATCCAGTCAGGTCCGGCTTTTCCGGAATGATATCTGGAGGATGACGTGGAATACACCTCGAAGCTGGGCTGATCTGAAATAAAAACAAATTATTATGATGAGAACCAGCACAACTAAATAATAGCTAAGAAAACACTTACAATTCTGTTCCGATTTTTCCATATTGACACGAAACAAAACTTCCCTTCTGAACGACAAAACAGCTTAACCTCAATTAACGGATTCGGCAAATAGTTCTTTTGTTCGAGATGATTGTACCGTTTTGTTTAGCTCAATCCAGGTCAATTCCACCTCGCTAAGAGGTAAGTTTTATCCTATTTGGATTTACCTTTTTTCTAGGTGAATTATACTTTTTTTATTGAGCTCAATTCAGATAAACTTCACCTCGCTACGAGGTAAGATTTACCTTTTTTGGATTCACCTTTTTTCTCGGTGAATTGTACCTTTTTTCCAACCTCGATTCAGGTAAATTTTACCTCGCTGTGAGGTGAGTTTCACCTCGAAGAGGTAGAAGTTACCTTTTTGGCTTTCACGAGCGTTCACCTTTGCTAACTCGGTAAATTTTACCTTTTTATTATTTTCCGTGTACCTAAAATGCTGGCAGATGAAGAAAGATCTCCGATTCAGCAGTCCTCGAAGAGAGAGTTGACATACATTTCTAGCATAGAATTGATCATACCTAAAATTTTGTTATGGTAATGATTTATTTTTGAATCCATTTGAGTTGGAATTCGTTATCTTCGGTCGGTTGATTTACATTATTCTGAGCTGTAAAATTTACTTTCAGTAGTGAAACTTTTCGTTCATAACTGTTCTCTTGCAACGCTAGACTCCAGTCTCGGATCTCTCACTCTCGCCATCGAATGTTGCTGTGCGCGGCCATTTTGGTGATTTTTGTATCGTGTGGTGATTTTTCGAAGTGGCAGTCAGCCCAACTAGCAGCAAGCTGCAAATAAAATCGAAATTTTACCCTTCGTGAAAGTGCGGTTGCAATATCAAAGGGACACTAGTTGTTTCCGGTGGCCGCGGGGAATCCGCTGTGAATATTTTGGTGCCGAGTAAAAGCCGTGACTTGCGGTAAAGTGAATTTTGATCCTCGCCGTGAGCTGCCGACAGCAAAAGGCTGAATGGAAGACATTTTTCTTCGCACTGAAAAATCCTCTTCATTCTGTGTTTTTTTTCATAGGATATTTTTAATGCCGTTCAAGTAGGAAGAATTGGGACTCATAATCGTGTAATTGGGTTTAACCGTACTCTATGTATACCGCAACGTTGGAGAAGGTCATTATTCAGTAAGTTGCTTCAATCCCGGATATGGTAGTTCTTTGTGGGGTTGGCAAAATTTCAGATGAAAACGTGCCTCCCTGCAGTTTTTTTTTTTTGGAAAGTTACAGTGCCAGTTAGGTGTCTGGGAATCTAAAAACCGTATGCTTACCAATCCAAGTAAGCCGCGGGAGTGACAGAGCGAAATGATCCGGTGGTTATGAATGGGCAAATGAGAAAGACTTATGAATGAATATTCGTTTTGACAGCTAGCTTAGCTGGTGTGTGGGTAAGGGGAATTCACTTCGCAGTGTGGGAAACCAGTGATGCCAGATAGCATAGGAATTAGCCAGTTTTCCTTCTGTAAGGTAACTATCTCAAGGCCGCCATACATTACACAAATGGCGTGTGCAAATTCGATGATTCTACGACGACTGCATGCATGTATGCCCGACCACGCAACATATTTAGCGCTAAAATGTTGGCGAAAACAGCAACTAAATAAATAAACCACATCCACCCCGGTAAGAGCTGAGTTAACGGCCTGAAATTTGTACAGGCAGAAAAATTTCGATCTCGGCTGATTTAACTCTAACCGACTGCGCATTCATGCAAGGAGTGCCATGCAAATAGTATCCACAGCGACAGAATTTCATCGCATTTGTACAAATGTGGTGTAATGTAAGACCCGCTTTACTGCTGCTCATGGCAAAGTTCGTCCCATTTGCTTTTTTATCATTCTTCAGTTTATCGCTGGAATCACTTATATTTTATCTATAGTATCAGGGAAAAACTTTATTTTCAGTACTTTGTTCTGATAAACATTGAAAAAACATCAAGTCATTAGGTGTCATTGCACAAATGATCGCAAGCCGGTCCCATATGAAATATACACGGATAGGCAGTGTCGCTAGATATAATAGTCATCTACCATGCATGGTAATGCATAAGTTGATCTCAGCAATAAGGCATTTCCCCATTTGTCAGACGAACAGCTGATTTCTCATGTTTACAATTTCTCGGCATATCGTGGTAGGGTTAACATAACAACATGACGCATGTTCAATGACCAGATAGTAACGAAATAAAATTGGCAATTCAATTGTAGTGGTTTTGCAAGCGCACCTTGGTGAGGAGAATATTAATTCTTTATTTAATGATTTGTAAATTCATAACAAGTTAAGACATGAAGGTATGTTGATGCTTTTAATTAAAGAAGTTTTTAAAAAAAAACCATTGAACAGTGCTTATCATCAAAAATCAAAATGGCGACCAGTTGGGGTTTACATTTTTCAAAACAAAAACAAAAAGCTACTCTACCGCCATATGTCTCGGGAAATATGTACTCTATAAAGAACTCTTATAAAATTTTATTCGAGGCATTTCTAAAACTCAGCCACAAAATTGCATAAGCAAATGAATAATTGGAAAATATGTTGGCATCACTGGTTTTTCGATATTTTCCTTCATTGGTGGTTGTGGGTTTCAGAACAGCCCTCAGATGGTAGCTCTTTTTCACGTATCTGATGGACGAATTTTACTGGCACTGAAAGTGGACAGTTGAGTTGACGACGACGGCAACGAATGTCGTATCGTTGTGTCGATAAGCGACACATGGTTTCCGGAACTCGGCCATTGCAGAAATTGTGTTAATCAGGATTATCTCCAGTGTTCTTACGGTAATCATTCGAATTATTTCATAAGCTCGTCACTCCTGGGAAGATAGGTGTGATATTTGAACAAAATGTGGTCAAGGCAAAAATATGTCATGAAGAATCAATGTGGCAGCGGTAGACATATTGGATCTTGAATTATGTGAGCGAATCTGATCAGTTTGCAATAATAATTAATCCATATTTTCTGTACTCCTGCAAGACATTTTGTGGAAAAAAAATTATTCAATGGAAGATAATTTTTGATTGAGCAACCAGTCGAAGCACAGTAGCTGTAGAAGTGGAAGAAAAAATTGAATTATTATAAAATGATTGAATGAAAGAGCAAAAATAAGGTGGAAAAAGTCAAAAGTGACAGTGTATCGAGCTGTCAGTGTGAGAGAAACAGAAAAAAGGCAAACCCAAGTTGCTACAACGAGTGAGAAGAGTTTGAAATAACAACATTAAGCTGCAAGAGTGAAACGAACCGCACAGGCGAACGAAATAGCTGCACTATCTCGGACGTTGTAAAACGTCAATTCACTTAACGAATACTGTTAAAGAAAAATAAATAATTGAAACACACACTCATTCAGCGGGAATCAACATCGCAAGTGTCGGTGAAATCGTGCTGTGTGATTTCGAAGTGAATTTTCTTCAGCCAGAAGAAAAAGAGCGAATCGGTAATAACAAGTGGTTATAAAAGCAAATAAGAAGAGGCGAAATATCAAGTGATAATAGAATAATCAGTGGTTTCTTTTTGTTTAACACATCTGTTGGCTATCTTGTGGTTAATTTTTGTACTTGTGAATCGAATAGTGCGAACAATTCTATCAGGTATAGAAAAAAAAGTTTGTACGGAAAGTAGGTGATCACACTGTCTTCGGTTTGCAAACGGGAAGAGTGTGAAATAAAGCTACAGAAAAACTGCATGGACTTTTCTTTACGTTCCGTCGAATGTCGATAGAAAAAGTAGTAGCTAGAAGCAGGCAAGTCATCGACTACTGCACACACATGTAAAAGGCCTTGGTGGAGCGAGACACGTCTGGCTACTGGACCCAGCCCAGGAAGCGCTCGTCTCCTTTTTCTGTGCTCCTCCTTGCAAAGGAAGGATAAAGTCACGGTTTTTTGGGGAAACCCTCTTTGAAAACAGGATCTGTCAAGATCAGAATCGAAGGTGAACTGCACACAAGATATGGATACCGGTAAGTTATGATTCATCGCTAGAATTATCTACTGTTAAAAAGGTTAATTTTGAGTATTTTTTTTGAAAATTTCATCATTGAGACGTTCTTTAACTTAATACCATTTTACATGGACTCATGTCTTGAAACAAAAGTTTAACTTGACTGATCGAATATGGACCTACCTAAATTAGCAGTTAAAAGTACGTCTACATCTAAATAAGTCTAATTGACCGTATTGAATATGATTGCCATTTATTGACATGTCTTTCAAAATTGGTTTGTCACCGCCAGCTTTATTCAAACGATTTAACGTAAAATTATCTTTAAGTTCACTGCTTACGACCTTGACTTTCAACTATCTTCCGTCCCAGGTTTATTTGCCTGTCTACTCCCTAAAAGACCTGTCCTGATTATAACTGCTGTATCACTTTTGTTTCTCAATCGACTGTTACAAAATCCATAATGTTGGAATTCTTCTAGCGTAGCTTAAATGTGAAATTCAACTAGATTTTTTTTAAATTCAACTAGAAATACTTTTTCAATAAATTCTAAGATCATGACCACAAAAACTGTTAATTTTATATGTAAAAATCTTACTTTTCAATCAATCAACCGTCAGAGTTGTCTGAAGTAAGAAGAAAAATCTTGAAAAATGGATTGCAAAGCTGATGTAATTTGAAAAAAATGGCATCATTGTTTTCTTAAAATAAGAAACACTAAATTTCAGCCGA
>NC_073693.1:142556847-142612352 GCF_029784155.1 Uranotaenia lowii
CTATCCAATAACTGTGAAAAAGATACGATTCAGCCAATAACGGTTGTTTACAGCGACTTTTTCGGAATTTTCTATTTTCAACTACGATGTCGAGTTGATGTGCATCTTTTTCAATTGCAAATTTCTCCTAAACTAGCTGGCTCTCGATGAAAAACTCTACATTGAAACAATCCTTACATTCCAAAAAACCAGTTAGGAAAAGAAACAGCGGTTAAAAATTAAGAAAAAAGAGTTTATTTACAAAAAACTAAAATTTTGTCTCCAACCCCTACCTGGGGTAAGTTTGGACGGCTTTAAAAAGACTTGATGTTTACACATTTTTTCAATTTTCTGTCCTTCATCCTTTATGAGTTGTATTATTTAGCTATATTAAGCATTCGGATCATGAAAATTTGAGTAAAGTACTTATTTGTTCTGTGTTTTTGATGAAATCGGATCTCGTGTGTTGTAACATAAATTACACACTATAATTATAGTATCATGAACTTTTTTCAAAATTTTGGACGGTTCGAGCAATAAAGTAACGTATTCAACCAAGAAAACACAAATTTTTTGAAAATTTCCTGAGAAATCAAAGGGAAAATCTACCGTCCACACTTACCCCATAAAGCGGGGTAAGTGAAGACACCAGCCGTCCATAACGATTTGCGTGATAACTTTTTTCGCTTTGCTTCTATCGAGCTCATCTCTCCAGCTTTTGTAAAAAACATGTTCTGCATCACATTGAACGTCAATTTATCAAAATTGCTCCACTGCTGATTTTTTTATGATTTTTTAAAGTTGAACTATACGAAAACCCGTCCACACTTACCCCGGTGTACCTTATAGGGTAAATGTACCCGAACTTGGCCCCTAAGGCATGGTTGACTATATTTCCCATGATTGTAGTCTTCCTGTAATATGTACCTTCAAAAGTCCTTCGACAAATATGATTGCTTACTAGCCTGAAATGTAGTAAAAATATGTCCTTGCTTTAAAACGGTGGATAATTTGATATAAAGCTGATCAAACTATTGATTGAAATGCTCCTTATTGTGGCCCCCGTTCCGAATTGTGGCCCTTTATGAGTTCCTTAAATTGGCCGCCTCTAGAAGAAATTTGCCTCACTAATACAACAACAGCCCCCACGAATTCGTTGATAGTATCCTGGAAGGAAGCACAACAATGTTCTGTGTTGTTTTCAAAAAGTCGATAGTACGAAATGTCAACCAATTTTTAGAATCGATATTTGTGTGCAGAATTATAATCTTACGTAAAAAAGTTTCATTTGTTTGTTTCAGTTTTTGTTGTGTTTAAAATTTCTATTATCAGAATGACAATCTAGAACAAATAGGTTCGAAAATATTGCATTGGTTAACATAAATATGTTTATTAACCGAGCAAACAAATCGTTTGTTCAATTTTTTAAAATGAAATCATGATAGATCTGTTTCCATTGAAGTTAACATACGATAGTGAATGTTCATATTTTTTATTCCACTCCCATAAAAGGAGGAGAGAAATTTTAAAAACCATTATGACCGAGGCAAGAAGCAAGCTAAAGCTAAAACCCAAGTGAATCGAACAATTCTTTGAATCATACCTACATATTTAAAATGTCGCCCTTAGGAATTTTCTAGCATTCGTTTGCGTACACCCGGATAGCCAAACAAGACAAAGTATCGCTCACTTCAGCCAGCCTGATAGAAATAGATTGCATCTCACTCGTTCGTTTGGGGACTATAGGCAATGGAAGCGAACAACAAATTTACAAGCTGAGGGGAATTCAAGCTGCATCCCACTCGCACTCATGCAAAATCATCATCCAAACTCGGCAGCGCTTCCTTCGCATATTCCTTTCCTACGGAAAACAAACGCCGTCACCTCTGCTGATGCACAGTGATCCATAATATAAAACAAACTTGGTCAAAATATTATTTTTGATTTCACATGCAAAAGTTCATCTCCAGCACAAATAAAATGAAATCAAAATACGTTGGACCTTATTTCTATTTGTAGATTTCTTTTTTGGGTATGGATAAAGTTACTTCAACGTTGTGATCCAAGATATCGATTCGGATCCGAATCCTGTTGATTTCGTGCTCAGAAGTTGAGAGGAAAAGTTCTAGAAATTTACCGAAACAAAAAGGCAGCTAAACTTTTAGTATTATAATTACAACTAAGATGCCAAATACGCTTGAGAGATAAATAAATTGATTATAGTCCAAAATACATTTATGGTATTTTCAAGTTATTTTAATTCAATCATTCTTTTTACTTTCGACCGGTTTTAAATTTCCAGACCACTGTGCACTAACGGCCGACGATTCGGCTGCCGGCTGCCGGCTACCGTCTGCCTGCTAATTTCGTTCTCACACATACATACAAACCTCAGTTAGTGGAATTTCATGCCAAGATTAGGCGAAAAAAATGTTTATATTTTCTTCAACTTTAGATCAAATATGTACGTTGTTTGGAGTAGTTTATAATTTTATATTTTTTGCCATGTTTTGCTGTAACCAACGGTATTTTTTAGTGATTTTTTCATAGGGAAGTGTGTTTTTTAAATCGATCCGAAGGTGGCAGATGCACTAGCAAGGTAGGTTCATTTCAGATTTTTTCCGAAAATCGTAATTTTACTTCCAGTTCGTCATGTGAAAAAAATTATTACGCAGTTATTTGGATTCAATTGCGAACAAATGCTATGCAGAATGTAGACAAATGCGATTTTCTTTTATGTTTGATTTATTTTATATTTTTAGGCATATGTTTGACATACAAATTACCAAAATGCATTTTGGCATGCCAAGATAAGGAGCATGCCAAGTTAAGGCTCACTTACCCTAATAGACAATCTGATTGATTTCATACATTCAACAATATATACAATAGATTGAACAATAGTGTACGATTGACGTCATACATTCAGCAATAGTTATAGTAGATTCAATTATAATTATATGATTGATTAGATTATAAATATAATAGATTCAACTTTAATAATATGATTGATTTAATTATAAATATGATAGATTCAGTTTTATTTCTATAATTGATTCAATGAGGTCAACTATAAGTATTGTAGAATTAAATTCTGTTTATATTAGAATTTATCCTATCTTGAGATATTTTTTTTCGGAAAAATTCTATGGCTCCGTTCTATTTTCTTTTAATTTATTATTTCAGCATTTTGCATCTAGTTCGTTTTAGCCGCCATGATGCTAGAAAAGCTGACTGTAAATCCCGATATTCACGTCCTGGTTCCTCCACTGTTGTTCTTGATGCATAATTGCCCAGCAAATTGTGCGTCCTAACTAATCGGTACCGGAAGACGTCCTTAGAAGTCCGTGCTTCTGTACCCGGCTAAGATTGACCTTGTGGGGGTAAAATTCACTCAATATCATGACATCAACCGGTGGCTTGCGCTTTGCCACCGATGCCAGTCACACAACCAATCAAGAAAATATAGTTTAACTTTATTGTTCAATACCTAGAATCAATCATACATTTGTAGTTGAATCTAAAATATTTACAGTTGAATCAATTATACCACTACAGTTGAATCTATTATATTTATAGTTAAATGTTAGAGGTCAACCAGAAATATATAGTTGAATCTGTTATTTTTATAGTTGAATAACTAAAATCAATCATACAATTGCAGTTGATTTATCATATTTACAGTTAAATCAATTATACCATTACAGTTGATTCTATTATATTCATAGTTGATTGTGTAAGGTTGTTCGTACAGAGAATCGCGGATGCGATTTGCGGATAGAAAGTCGAAAAACAGCAAATCGAAAGCAAATAAACAAATTAGAAACGGTACAAGGGGTTATACATTATATGTTTTGACGTTCACTACATGGTGACCAAAATTGATGAGATTCTTAAAAGTTCAATCAGCAGATTGTAGTTGAATCTATCATATTTACAGTTGAATCAGTTATACCATTACAGTTGAATTACATTCATAGTTGAATGCGTAACGTCAATCATCTGTTTGTAGTTGAGTCTATTATATTTATAGTTGGATGCGAAAAAAAACAACTACGCTTTGATGATTGGTATAACCAGCTGAAATAATTAGAACAACTGTGGTCTATTTTCTCCGTAATGGATCATTAAAAATTCGAATTAAGAATTCATGAGTTTCTAGTTTTGATTTCGATACAAGTTTAAAAAACAGATTTTTATAAATATGATTATTGCGTACAAGAATTCGTTTAGAAATCTACGAAATCTAACCCGCTTATACTCTGATTCCTCCCATAGAAGTTTTAAAACTTGATTCATGTTTGCTTTATTTTTATAAATTTTTATTCTTTTGTTGAAAAGGTGTTTTGTCGTATTTGACATACTACAGTTTAAATGAAAAAAGTCGGAAAGTCAAATTTTAGTTGAATTAATGTGCGTCAACTCCCAAAAATTTGAACCCAAAAAATAGCAATCAACTGATTTTCAAATCTCTTACTATTCAGTCTCATTACGTAGAAAAATTTAATACTATTACAAATGTTGACGTTCTTTAAATATGTGCGATTTCTGTGTAAATTTGGGCAAAGTATGTCCTGAAAAATGTCTGGATGAACGTTGAAAAATCTTATTTTACAGACAAATCCTGGCTCATGGCAGCCCAATCCGTTAGAGAGTGTATTAATATAAAATACATTTGCATGGTGGATTCGATTTGTAAGGTCTAATATTGTGCGGCCAGCAATTGCCTTAGCCAGGCAATGGTACCTCGCTACAGTAAAGCTACCTTTTGATCTGCCTAGTTTCATGGCAAGACCATTTTATTGCGACTTAGAGGTCATCCGAACTTTGCAAGTTATTCTGCGCGGTTGATCCGTGCGAAGTAAATATAATATCATTTGCATGAACCGCAAACGCAAAATTTTGCATCTATCGCTCACGAGGGTGGAATAATTAGACACAATTTCGGTTACTTGAGAGAACGTTCGCTGTTATCCTGCGCGGTTGATCCGTTCGAAGTAAGCTAATGCCAATTGCATGAACCGCAACCGCAATTTTTAAATTTATCTCTGAAGAGGGTGGAATAAATTGAGAATTTCAGACGGAAGTAGGAACCTGGTTAGGTACGACAATGAGGGAACTTAAATGTGAATAATAAATCATTAATAGGCTCAAAAGTACGTAATGGATTTATCTATTTCTAGCTTCATAAAACAAAATAATAAATATAGTTCAAGGAATAGATGCCTCTATCCTAGATCATATGAAGTATATGAAGTCGAAAAGTAAGTAGTCATTGTAACTGTTACGTGAATGTATCATTTAAATGGTTGAATAACTTTCACCTTGATGAAGCAAATCTGTTTTTTTTTCATTTTTTTTATCAATGACAAAACAGCTCGGCATACCGCCGAATCTGCGTTGTTCAAATTTGAGCGTTTTCCTGTGAGACAACAGAGAACGCACACTTACTTGACCAGGTGGTAATCAACAGATGCACAGTGGATTAGAAGCTACATTACTCGAGTGGGAAAGTTTACAATGATTCAATAGAGCCAAACTGTATTGATGGAATTCAAAACAATAAATACAAAATGTGGCCTCCATCGTTGAGTTTTGATTGAATTCATAGTCTTGGTAGAGAAAAATGTGTAGTGGTCCCATCTGATTCATACCGTAACCGACCAATGTATTGAACTACAAACCGTCTAACAGGTTCTTCTTGGCCGCTGAACGACGAACCTGCAGAAGTAGTAACAAAACGCTACCATTTTTTCTCCCCAACAACAACAGTCGTAGCCATTGAAGTTTGTCCGGTTTGCTCTTTCACCAATCTCTGCCAACGATATTGACCAGGCACCAGCTTTGGTTTTAGTCTGGCTGGTTTCTATGGCCTAGTGAGGAGGCCCCTCGGAGTTAGTAAGACACACGCGAAAGTGTTTTTGATTTAAGGCATCAAAGACCACCATCGCGTGTCTATTAGCTTATGGCTTATGGTTAGCCACCCCGGTTGAGCACGACCGATTCGACCGAAAATGTACGCCGCAAGTGCGCACACAGAGAGAGATATGGCTTTTGGAGCGCCGTAGATTAAGCTCAATTAATTGCTTTATTCCATCGACTGGTGCCCATACGAAATACGAGGTATTGAACCGTTGAATCTGGCGATCCATCGGATGAAGTTCCTGAAAACATTCGTTGCGACTTTCCAACTAATAGCCAGAGACCAGAAGTATGGTTTTTTTCTCTCTCCTCAAACCACTGCGCTCGAAGCTACGTTTGTTGTAACCTTGGACAATTACGATGTGATGTGCTGTGTGTGGCTGCGCCGCTCCAAAAGATTATACCTACTTTTTTTTCGTTGATGGAATGTGGTTTTTCTTGAATGTTTTGCTGACTGACTGACAACCACCAGTGCAGTATCACCTGTGCGACTGAAAACGCAAACTATTATAGCTATTCAGTCACTTTGCGCCGCCTGATGGCTCGCTAATACAAGCTATCGACCGACTGTGAAACGCCACAACATGAATAGAGACGGGTGATATCTGCTGCTGCTGTTACACATCAAGTAGGGTACCAGGCGTGCGCGTTATCCACACATGATTGACTCTAATTGGTATCGGGTGACGCGTGAATTTGCGTGTTGTTGTTGGCACACTAAAATCGAAGTTGCATCAGTTGCCACAGCTAAATTTAGGTTTTAATTCTGTTTGTACTTGATAAATCGGATCATGTGCTCCAAATCAATTGGAGATCAGAACAAACGCTGAAGATGTTGGAAATTAGTCATTACAGTCTAAGCTTGTCAGATTGCCGGTTTTATGCGGACTATTTAACACGAACTTTATTTGCAAAATACTTAAATTAATTTTATCCAGATAATCAGGAACGGTTTTCTGGAATAAAAAAATATGATTTTAAATCTCTTGATATGTTTTTTTGAATAATTCATGGATTTTGACCAAATTTGCCAGGATGTTTGCCTGGATTTTGGTTTGAAAATATTTTAAAATCAAATGTCCGGATTTTGTCACGTTTTAGATAAAATAGCCCGGATTTGCCCGGCCCGGAGACGTGCGGGAAAATAATTCTGGCAACCTTATTAAAGTCTCAGCTTATCAAAATAAAGAACTTTCTCTTTGTATTGCTTCAATGAATTCTGTGTCACGATCAGTTCGTGATGGAAAAGTGTAATACCATCTCAAACGAAACGATCTTCCTGCGTCATAAACCACTTTTCAGATCATTCCAGTGCATATTAAACCCAGTTAATAATACTTTTTTTTCTTTTATTGTTTTGTCTAATTTTCACGAAAATAAAATTATATGTAGGGGAAAGTCGTGTAAAGCGGACACTTTCAATATTTCGAAAATTACAATGTTTGGCAGAAATCTAACAATGGGAATATGTTCGCCTAATTGTATCAACAATTTCGAGACCCTTTGTTTATTTACAGAAAGGTCTCATAATTGAAAAAAAAAAAAAAAACAAACAAACAAAGATTGAAGATCCATTATTTGATGTAATTTTCTCCACTCAGAAAATAGTTTTTAGCTCGTAACATTTTCGAAAGTTTCAACCGTTTTCAAAGTGAATTGTTTATTAGGCTTCTCTTAAACAATCTGCAGAAAAATCAGTGAAGTTCGGTCAAAGAGCTTGAGCTTGAGTTTTGAAAATAAAAAAAGTTGTTTGGATGGTCTTACCCACCTGAGTTTCTCCAGGTATTTCAAATTTATCATAGGTTTGATCCTCCATATGCCTTGGCAAGAGCAATTGTCGGTCGAAAAGTACTCACCATCTCGAACAGGCCATAAACACTGTAAAAACTGGATCACCTGTGAAAACAGCGCCTATAAAATACGGAATTCCGAAAATCACACTGTTTCGCTTCTGGACTTGGACCAGTTGGTTCCATTCTGGTTATAAAAAGCTTTCTCAAATACTCAACTCGCTAAAATATGTACCTAGTACATTTTCAGCCATGTTTCGAGAAAAATATACCTTTTCTACGCAGTGTCCGTTTTACCCGACCATTTTTTAAAGTGTAATTTACAAACATATTTTAGATTGCTATAGAAACAGTCTCGATGGTGGAGAATTACTAATTCCAATGCTTAAAGCGATAGCAAACAACCTAACTTGCCCATCTGCACGAAAATTGCGATGAGCTAACAAATATCTGATTTTCTATTGCGATTTTACCTCAGGGTAAGACGAACACCCGACTTTCCCCTACACTTGGGTGGTCCAAAAATTTGTTTCGAAACACAGAAAAGGAGAATAAGCAAGTTAGGATCATGTATATCCGGATTACTGTTTTGGTTATAAAATCAAAACTTCTAAGCCAATTTCCATAAACTATACCATTTGGAAATCGTCTAAATGTCTGCTACCAGATTGTTGGGTGAAATAAATCTTTAGAGCAGCGTTTTGATGATAGCAGCTTAAAGCTAAAAATATAGTTTTATTAAGCCTGATTTCAAATTTAAAGAAAATATAACTTACATTTGGTCTTTCACCACCGATTTATAAGATTACTCAACTTGGGTCTGAATTACAATACGGAGTGCAATTTCTGTCGTTCTGGTAGTACAGTGCCTAATTAAATAAGTAATATATGATTACAGGATTGCGTAAGAACAAATTTAGGGTTGATAACTCACGTGATGTATAGAAACTGATTGTTAATTAAATCTGCCTGCATAGGATGTTGATTTTGAACTGGCTTTACCTGAGGAACAAGTATATTTTAGTTTAAAAGAAGGTGCATATCTTTTCAATCAGCAACTCACATCCAGCAATCTAATCTTTTTCACTTTAATCCACTATCTAGCGCGACAAATATAATAATTGGAGTAACTTTGAATTATACTATGTGTAATGGTATTCTAAGCCTGAACCATGAACAATTTTGCGTGGTGGTTCGTTGTACAAGATTTTCTTCTCCTTCACTTCCGTTCGTCATCTACATAACGAGTTCTTGACACTTCTCCGCAGCTGGTCAATCTTGCCATGGCTTCGTTATGCGTTACACTTGCCGGTGCTCCCAACACAGATGCTCCTTAAAAATTTGATTATGGTCATTATGGTGTTCAGAAAGCGATCTTAAAGTCAAAGTGTCCAAAAAAGGATTGTCAACAAGATTTACTCATTTCGCTTAAGTCCTACTGGAAAACTTTTGGTTGATATAAATTCAGAGAGATTAGGTTTTACATACTGAAACCAGAGATGTTAAAATCGCGAGTCTACATACTCGCACTTTGCCCTTCTTTGCAGAACGATTTTATTTCGTTAACCTCAAACTGCAATGATGCTATCTACACAGTTCAACTCGGAAAGCATCAGGAAGTAAGCTTCGGGTAAACTCGGCAGGAGTAAACCTATGTGGTTTATCTATAGGTGCGGACAAGACTACCGTTGCACGAGTGTGAGAATCATTTTTTTTCAATGTTTTGATTGCTACGTCACAAACGTTCAAGGGCGTCTCGACGTTCGAGTCGCCTTGCGACGACAGTTTTCATACGTACATCATACCATCGAGTTCGAGCATCGAGTGGAAGTTATAATCAGAATATGCTCAAAATTGAATCACATGTTCGGTATCCTTCCTTGCAATAGCGATTAGATAATTTTCAAATGATTTGAAAAAAATCTAACACATCTTGTATTGTTTGTAAATTCCGAGATACTGGGTCTATACTCTAAATTAAACTATTAGATCTTTTAACTGAACACGGATACTGTATGGGAAATCTTGATTTGAGTTTCAAATCTGATATAGAAAACCTAAAATGTGCTATTTTAAACCTGAGCTCTAAATCGAAATATGATCATAATTTTTGTATACTGACTTTTTATAAATCAACTAATTCACAACACAACAATTCACAAATCAACTAATTCACAACACAACAAATTCACAACACAACAAATTCACAATAAAATTAAAATCTGAATTTTCGAAACAGAAGTTGTTTATGAAAATGATAAAAAAGGTTTTTTTTGTTTTCAGAAACTGAACAAATGCCAATGATTCAGAACGGTATTCGCTAGAATTCCTTAACATATTCTCCTCTGCCAGCTTTTTCTATAGGAACTTTAAACCTATCGTTGTTGTTGGTTCCGATTTCATGAAAGGTTTTTCTGGACAGCATTTTGGGAGCAAACAAATTCTTTTGCAGTTGAATCCGTCGAACTACTTGGAGAATTCGAAAAATGAATTTGAAAACTAAAATCTGCATCGAGAATAATTTTGCTTTCACAACACGACGGCATCTCGAAAATTAAGTAACATTCTATCATGGTAACGTCAATAACAAACATTCTAGGACGTTGCTACGGTTTCATTGATGCGTTGAATGTTTGCCACCGCGACGGCGCACACAGGGGTAAATGCACCTAATAAGCGATCAAAATTATTTGCGGACAAACGGTAAACGATAGACATTTGATGTCTTCGCAACATTTTTATATTTTTTGATGATCTATCAAATTCTTGAAAGAAAAAAGTGAGATTTCCATCTGGAAGGGAAATAAAAAAAATATTTCTGGAAATAATTAGTTTAGAGACTTGATGTCTTCACAAAAGTTGTAGATCTTATTATTTTAAGCAACTTTGTTGAAGACATCATAAAGATCGCATGAAAATCATAAAAGTTACGAGCATTTTAAAAACAACGAGAATTTTAACAAGTAATTTTGAGTTTTTATTTAATATCTTTTTTAGTATACGATTTACAAACTTGGTATATTTGAGAAAGTTGTTCAAATTGTTAGAACACACAATTTTGTAGAACATTTTAAATACATATTTCAACTAAGAAAGAAGATATACTACAAAATATCCAAAATAATGACATTTTTCAGTAAGTCATA
Source organism: Uranotaenia lowii (assembly GCF_029784155.1). NCBI lineage: Eukaryota > Metazoa > Arthropoda > Insecta > Diptera > Culicidae > Uranotaenia > Uranotaenia lowii. The sequence continues at coordinate 142,567,685 of NC_073693.1, forward strand.
ACCTTAAAAGTTCGGACGAGTTCGGATAATTTTTTGAGTGGATTTTGTTGGTCAAGTTATTGGCTTTCCATTGATATATAAATTAAACATTAGTTTTGAATAGATTTTTTACAAACAAGCAATCAAAAATGAGCTTTTTCCTTTAGAAACACTTAAAATTCGAAGAAAAAAACCCTCAATTTTTCCTGTTTTTAGAGGAAAAAGCTCATTTTTGATTGCTTGTTTGTAAAAAATCTATTCAAAACTAATGTTTAATTTATATATCAAAGGAAAGCCAATAACTTGACCAACAAAATCCACTCAAAAAATTATCCGAACTCGTCCGAACTTTTAAGGTTATAACTTACTGAAAAATGGCATTATTTTGGATATTTTGTAGTATATCTCCTTACTTAGTTGAAATATGTATTTAAAATGTTCTACAAAATTGTGTGTTCTAACAATTTGAACAACTTTCTCAAATATACCAAGTTTGTAAATCGTATACTAAAAAAGATATTAAATAAAAACTCAAAATTACTTGTTAAAATTCTCGTTATTTTTAAAATGCTCGTAACTTTTATGATTTTCATGCGATCTTTATGATGTCTTCAACAAAGTTGCTTAAAATAATAAGATCTACAACTTTTGTGAAGACATCAAGTCTCTAAACTAATTATTTCCAGAAATATTTTTTTTATTTCCCTTCCAGATGGAAATCTCACTTTTTTCTTTCAAGAATTTGATAGATCATCAAAAAATATAAAAATGTTGCGAAGATATCAAATGTCTATCGTTTACCGTTTGTCCGCAAATAATTTTGATCGCTTACTAGGTGCATTTACCCCTGTGTGCGGCGTCGTGTTACGTCACAATCGTTCATAAACAACTGTATGGATACAACGAACTAATACTAATAATTTTAGTTGACCCCACCTATAGATAAACCACATAGATGTAACGTTTCATTTTGTTTAAAAAATCGCAATCAAAGCATCCTTTCATTTACGATTTTTCTTCCTGACGCGCAGTACGGCGACGCTATGAGTTCTAAATAATAAACAACTTTATTTGCGTCCCAAATATTCCTTCTAATAAGTTTCTATGGCTACATTTGGACGCCTAAAACTTGACTCCGTGATGGCGTCGCGTTACGTCACAATCGTTCATAAACAACTGTATGGATACAATGAACTAATACTAAAGTTTTTGGTTGTCCTCACCTATAGATTAACCACATAGGGAGTAAACAGCAGTCGGGGCCCGGGGGAAACATCAGCGAAGCGAACGTACAATTCTACGAATTCAAATTTCAAATCGTTTTCGTTCGGCAGCCGAACACATCAATCGGACAACGCATGGGGGCGTGGCTAAAATTGATAGATACAAGGGAACGGGAAACGAGCGAGAGAAGGGTGCGAGGCGAGGAATGTTAACTCGGTCCACAGGGTTGCCAACTTTTTTTCAGAAAAGTCTGGAAGATTTTGAAAAAATGTCTGGAATTGTCTGGAAATGTCTGGACACCAAAGTTTTGAAGGTGGCTCCTTTTTTTTGGTCCCATAAGGGGCCGTTCACATACCACGTGGACAACTTAGGAGGGGGGGAGGGGGGTATGGAAATGTCCACGCTTGTCTACGGAGAGGGGGGTAGGGGTTTGGGCCATGTCCACATGGACATACTTACTTTCAAAATATTTTCAAAAGGTAAATAAATATTAAGAAGTTTAAATCAAAATCTTAAAATAGTATACCTTTCCAGTTTAAGTTTAAACAATAAGCAGCTACTTGAAAGCAAGTGATAAATATGGTAATAACGAAATTTAAACATTTTAATTTTTAAAGGAAATTCTTATTCGGTTTTTCAAAATCAACCACTTGAATAAAAAAAAAGGCAAAAAGTGGTGTTTTCTAACTTTTAATCATAGGTATTTAAAATAAAAACTTTTTCAAATCTGTCCACGTGGACATCCGGGGAGGGGGGTAGGGGTTTGCCAAATGTCCACGCTTGTCCACGGAGGGGGAGGAGGGGTCAAAAATCTCATTTTTCTGTCCACGTGGTCCACGGCCCCTAAGATCAATTTTGCAAGTTGCAATACACGCAGCGGAATGATATTTGATTTCAAAGAAAAGTTCCGAATTTTTTCCTTTGATTTTGGTTCAAACAGATATTGCTTTGGTTAAAAGGCATTTTCCTTGGTTTTAAAGAATCTTTCTTTTCAATCAAAATCTTGATGATTTGAAACAAAAAACATCAAAAGAGCAAAGTTGTTCTCGTTTGCTACAATGTTATTTAGATTTAGATTTGGTTCATTGAACCATTTTCCTTTTATTATAATTGTAAGAAATATTTTCTGTTGATCCGAAGTTCCTATTAGGAATTTTGAATAAGAAAAACAAAGAAATTACATCATAAATTGGTTCACTATAATTGAATCATCCGGTCCTAATTTTGGCCTGAGGCCCCTGAGGGTATTCTTCTTGGGTCGCTCAATAGACTTCCGGAAGCAACTCGGGTTGCTAGCTTGATTGGTCATCCAACTGATGAATGACGCTGAAAATCGGGCCAAAGATAATCAGGATTTGGGGTGGAATCAGTCGTGGTCTTGTAACAATGCAAGATTTAATATGAAATCTTACATATTCCCTTGCACACACACTTACCATTTTTCATCAGGGATTCTCCTAAATAGCTGTCTCTGATTCGAATTATTCGCATTCGATTCTTGCTCAATCCAAAATATCTTCTAAGTTTGAAGTTTCAATTTAAAGCAATTATTCCTTTCTGTTGAAAACATTTTTTTTGGTTGAAAGAAACTCCATTCAATAAAAAAGTGCAAGTGGACAAATATCTTTTGAATCCAAGAATTTGTTCAAAATCAAAGTCCAAAATTGTTCAGTTCAAAAAATTAATTCTTTCTTTCCAAAATTATTCTTTCGAATCATAACAATAATTTATTGATTCAAAGAAAACAGGAATTTGATTCAAAAAGCTGAATATATTGAATCAAAGTCAGTTTTGATTTGTTTCAAAATTCAAGTTTTCTCTGCGTTTCGTATTTTTTTGTCACTATACCAGTCACGTGCTCTGACTGACTCTCTATTGAACATTAATCTTCAAAGCATTTGCCAATGTTAATAAGTTTCGAACACTTTTGAATTTATAATTCATAAAATTTATCATTTCCTGTCATATTACACCATGGCCAATTTGAATTTTCATAGTTTCTTATAATTATTAATGTCCAAACCCAAAAGTCTGGAATTGTCTGGAAGAAATGTCAAAAGTCTGGAAGTCTGGAAACCTAAAAAAATGTCTGGCAAAAGTCCAAAAAGTCTGGAAGATCCAGACAAAATCTGGAAGGTTGACATCCCTGTCGGTCCATCGGGCAACGATCGCTCGTGTCCATTCGTGTACGGAAAGCTTCGTTCTGTTGTTTCGTTGGTGTGATTTTATTCCTGCGAGGCATGGAAAACATCAATGCAGAACTGTTCTCTTCCTTTTGTGTGCAATCACGTAATTATTGGAACGAAGATAAAATCAATCTGCACACAACAAGTTAAACTCGGAAAAAATCAGCCGAATGATTCTTTACGAAGCGAGTTTACACACCGCTGACTGAAACACGATGAGCACAATCAAGAGATTAGTTGACGAATTTGGGAATTTGGCTTCTTGTTTTGATGTTGTTTTGGTTTTCGATTGTTCTAGTTTTAAAACTAAACACGCATCTTTGGCTTCTTTTACACTCTATTGGTAGGATTGACTACACACTCCAGATGGGATAACTACGAGTACTAAATTATAATGCTACAATACCACAGCTGGTTATTTGAAAAGTTTATGAAATAAATTCAAATGATTTATAACAATGTTTCCTTAGAAATCATGACATTATGATTAAAAAAATGCTTTTCTGTTCAATTGCATTCATTTCAAATCGATAGTGGTGAATTAATAAGGAAGAGATTGATTGGTAGACCATACATAGACACATTGAGGACCAAATGTGAGGTATAGTGATGCTTTTCATGCTTTTCGTTACACGGAGCACAACTATTCTAAAATTTTAAATATATATTTTGAAATGATATTATAAGAAAACAAATACTCGAAGTGTCGTATTGAACACAAGAAATTAAAATCTACACATTTGGTCCATTTTATGTTGAAATATGGCATCGAATATCTTAAATCTCTCGTTGAATGTTTTTCGTGGTTCTTGATGTGATAAAAATATCACAAAAATTAACATTTGGTCAGTGTGCATTGCAATTGCAATGCATTGAGTTTCATTTTTTTATAAAATAAATTATGCGCTTGTGATGTACATAGCTCAGTTAGTGTTCGCGAGTTCGTGCCCAAAAGAGTGAACATCAAAAATAGTTGTACCGGATAGTTTTTTCAATGACTGTCGTGAATGCCGTGAAGATTGTCAACGACGAAACATAAACAAAAAAAAATGAAGAAGAAGAAAATGAATGATTTTTCATTTTTTCTTATGGTGTTCTCATTTATAACAGCCAGGACCGTAGGAAGAATCGACTCATGGGGGGGGGGGTTTTGGTGACAGATTTTTACCTATGATTTTTTGCTAAAAAACGCACGAAAAATTCGCATTAAATCGTAACTTTAGAAAAGTGGTCCTTAGCCTAAACAGTGAGCTGAATTTTTAAATTGCACCATAGAATAAGTTCTTTTTAGAGTAGCCTTGAATTTCTTTAAAAAAAAAACTTATTCTTTACTCAAATCAAACAAGCCCAATCTTGCAAACTCTTTTGCAAATTCTAAGATTCTAACTTTTGATGAAAATTAATCAAATTTAAAAAAAAAACAGTAAGAGATTAAAAATTTTCGGGTCAAACATTCATGATGCAAACTTGAACTAAATTTATGATTTTGATTTGAAATTTGGCTTTAAAAACACTGCAATACTTATAATGTTAAACAAAACTTCGAGAAAATATAAAATTTTGAGCAGATTTTTTGGGTGAAGATCAGGTTTCTTTAACAGCAAATATTTTTCATAAAGAATCAATTCTATAATGAAAATTTTGTGGATGATTTTTTAAATATAATTTTTATATTTTGCATAAATCAAAATGAGAACATTAACTCAAATTCTACTTTATATTTGTGATTTTCAGCTGAATTGTGTGTCCAACTAATTTTGATAAAGTATTTGAAATCTGGTAATTGAATTGACAAGCTTATGTTCTTTTGAATTACTCAACAATTCTATATTGATTGAAAAACTCATTCATTGTAAATTTTCAATCTGAATTCTGATCCTGAATTCTGAACCTGGATTCGAAAATTGAACTTTGAATCTGTTTCCGAATTTCGATACGATTTTTTTAAATGTATTAAAATACTTTTTCCGTTTCTTTATTCCAGATAAGAATTTTTTAAGGCAAGTTTGGAGTCATTATTAATGAATTTATTATTTAAATTCTGTAGTGATGGTTTAATCTTATTTCATTATTTCAATTATTTATTTTTAATCTATTTTGTGAATCTGAATTAAAATGGAAATTTCAAATGTTGAATCCGAGTTTTCCATTCTGGATCGTCACTTAAAAGTTTTAAATGTTTAAATTTTGTGTTAGAATAAAGCTTAAGAACTTCGAATTCCAATATAAAGCAAAATATTCATTTTGTCATACTCGTAAAACTATTATCAAAATATTGAAAATGCATATGATATTCGAAAAACATGATTAAAATTTGATACGAAATGCAAAACCGAATTTGAACCAGGATTTTAAAGCAACTTTTCATTCCTAATTTCTAATGATTATTCGAATGGAAAAAATCAAGAATCCTAAACTTGATACAGAATCAGAAATACGAAAATATGTAGAAGTACAATTTTGGTTATGAGAATATGGAACTAGAACCTTTAAAATTGGTTTAATTTCAAATTTAATATTCAGACCTGAGTTTCAATGATAAGGTTGCCAGATTGCCCGATTAACCGAGTTTGCCCGGATATGTAAAACAAAATTAAGGGAAAAGTTCGGTTCAATCTGGTTGCCTGGATTTCATTGGAAAGCCCGGATTTTTGCCGGGTTTAAAAAACAAATTGTGTGGCAAATTTTAAAAAAATATAATCATGAAATGTTCAATCAAGTTATTTTTTATTGATTTTGATGAGTAATTCCTAGGTTTTGATCAAAATTGTCTGGATATTGTCCGGATTTTGGTCGACAATTTTGAAATCAAATACCCTGATTTTGCCTGTTTTTTTTTTTAAATTAAACAGCCCAGATTTGTCTATTTATTCTATGAAGAAGTGAGCAAATTTTGAAAAACAGTATCAGAATTTTGAACTTGGGATGGGTTTTTGAGGTTTTGGCATTAGTTTTCAATCTAGATTTTTATTTTTGAATAACTATCATAATTTGATTATGAATTTAAAATTTTGAGTGTAGAGTAGATAATTCATAAACAATCAAATTCGTCACCCGGGACGATTCAAATATATGGTTGCTACACTTACCATCATGGTTACTACAGGGTTGCTAGCGAACCGGGAAAACCGGGAAAAACTTTGGAATTTCATCGTGCCACCGGGAAACCGGGAAAAAAACCGGGAGTTTCGGCACCTCACCGGGAAAATTGTCATGTTTGAAATTTTTTACGGAATTTGAAAAATACTTTTAAAATTATTTCTAAATTTAAGAGTAGTTTTTGACAATCACTATATAGATTTATCTCATAAACGCGTATTTTCGTTTATTAGTAAACAATAAAGTTTTAATCGCGTTTTTATCTTATTTTGAAGCAATATGACATAATAACTCAAATGCTACAAAATTAATAATGAAACTATTATCGACAAAACTAAATGCAAAACTGACTACAGTCGAACCTGGACAAGTGAGAGTCAAAGGACTGAACTTTTTTTCTCGCTCAAAGAGGTTTCTAACTTAACCAGGTGCTCTATAATAGAGGGTCAGCAACATACAAACGCATTAAATTGGTCTTGAAATGCAACTTAACAATGTGTATTTGATAAACATCCACTGATTTATAAGAAACCAGTTGAAGCAGCAGTTCGAAGTTTTCTCGAGTGAGTTTCAATATGGAACTATGGATATTTTTTTTCATTGATAATAATTTTGGTAACAAAACTTCACTACAAAAGTGGAATTTTTTCTAATTTCCTTGGTCTAGTCAGGGAAACGACTCTAACTTATAAATGTTTTACACTCTCACTTAAAGAGGTTTTGTACTTTAAAAGCTTGGGAATTGGTGTTTTCTCTTTCTTATACAGGTTCTACTGTACCAGTTTTAGTTTTAGTTCGGAATGATTCAGTGTTCGATATACATATTTCATCAAATTATTTTATGCAAATAGCAAATAATTTGGCAGTTTGAGACATTTTTAGGCAGAGTTACACCTCTATTTTACCAGGAAAAGTTATTGTATTGTATATTTCGTTTGAATTGGCCTGAGAAACGAAGCATAGTGTCGCAAGTGTTTAGTTTTTAATTCTTCCTACGTAAAACTTTTGCTTAAAGTTTCCTACGCTGAAATATATGTCTTATGTAAAAATTGTATCGAAAACAAGCTCCTGTCAAAATCTAAAGTCTCTACCCTGATACAAAATAAAATCTTACATTCTTACAAACAAACAAACAACAAATCTTACAAACTGTTAGAAGTTTGAGGCCCTTAACATAGATTTTTTTCATTCAACATGATTTTATATTAAAAAACGAGTATGATAAATAGGAAAATCATCATTTATAACCGGGAAAAAACCTGGGAAAAACCGGGAAAAACTTTGGAATTGCAAAACGAAAAATCGCTAGCAACCCTGTTACTACCAACACTGACAACTTCCATTATTTTCAAGTTGACCAATCTCAAATTATTTTTGATCATAAAAACACACTCAGAGTTGAATTGCAAACACAATTGAGTGATTCTCTAAATTTGAATATGATTTTAGTCGTACCTTTTCCAGAATTACACAGAAAATTTGTTTGACTACTACGTGTCACTGAAAACTGCAACCTTCAAAATAAATCACCTGTAATTAACAAAACCTGTAATTTTAAATTGTGTTCCTTGAAAGTTAACGAAGGTTCATTTATTATTACAGCAAATGTCCTGTAAAAAAGTGTACACTAAAAATTAAATGTCACGTAATTTGTTTTTCGACCTGTAAAATTACGGTAAATGTCCTGCTCCTTTTTGTTACAAGACATTTGCGTAATTTTACAGGAAATAATTTTTGCTGTGTATGATTATGAACATTTTGTCACATTTAGAAGAACTATTTGGGAAAACTTCTGTTATTTCATATTTGATCTGATGAGAATCTTATTCTTTATAAAAAATTGTAAATAATCCGCATTATTTTTTCAATTTCAAACACATTGCGCGAAAACAGTTTTTTTCGTTATTTAAATATATGAAATTCAATAAAAACTCGTGGGTTTAATTTATAAATTTTGCAAATCCTGCTTTGGCTCTGATTGCAACTTTGTTTCTCAATTTTGAATTAGATATTCATTTGTTTCACCTGTTTCATCTGTTTCTCAAATCTTGATTTGAAATTATGACTTTTATTTAAAACACTGAATTGTGGTTCTGCATGAAATATGATTTTAGGTTTTGAATTTTATTCTTGAACTCTTATATAATTTTCTCTATGGAATTTGAAATTATTTATATTATTTTTTAAATTTTTAATTCTTAGACTAAGATCTGAATGTTATTTCCCTATTGTCATGATGGAAATATTTTTTCTGCTTTCGATGTTTCTAATCTGCCTTTGATGTTCTGCAATTAAACATGAAAAGAAAAAACATTTTCATATCTATCTTTGATGTTTTCTAAATTAAAGAACTTTGGGTGATCGTAGAAACATTAAATAAACTGGAATGGATTTAGCACTGTAAAATGCTAAATCCATTTAATCAGAGTTTTAAGAAAGTTTGGGTTGGTTGGTTTCGTTCGAGGATATGAACTTACAAATGCTAAAACCAATAACCCACGGAAAGTGTACTATGTATGCCGTGACCGGGATTCCATCTCATGACATTTGGCTTTGAAGTATTGAAGGCCACGGGCTGCGGCCCATTTCAAGAAGTTCTACAAACGGGATCCAGAAAAGAGTCTTAAATGTCGTGGTACAGACTCGTGTCGAATACGCTGAAAAAAAAATCTGTTCTCAGAACTCCTTTATCGGGTATGTGAGATGCAGCAAGGATTTTTCCGGTTCAAAAATAAACTATTGGAAAAACTTAAGAGATCCTCATAAAGAATACTCGAACCAATCCTTTTCTTTAAGCTAGAGTTCGCATTCAATAAATTACACAGGCAATGGATGAAAACAAAAGAATCTAAAAGAGGAAGAGAACAAAATAGAAAACAACTATAATTTGTGAAAAAGAAATTCTTTAAAAATTTAAATTTTATTTAATTAGGAATTTATAAATTCTATAATAGAAAAAAAAACAGTAGGAAAATAAGCTGAACATTATACAATGGACAAGGTTAAATCTTATTTCTTTACAAGTTCAACACCGACCGCTTTCTTCAAAACAAGCATGAACGTACTTCGTTTTGATATTCGTTAAGTTTCCTGTGATGTTCTTTCTCTGTCTTCTCTTCAAAAAGTAAGGAATAAAAGTTGTTAAAATTTCAGTTTTAAGATTTTCCTCATTGAACAAAATTAGGAACATACCCATGGGCAAAATTAGGAACATGTAGTTTAATATGTAGTTTAATTTCAAACTTCAACATAGTTAGTAAGAGAAGAGAATTTTGAACATAGATACGAACAAATTGTTTGCACACAAATCAATTCTTGAGTCTGGTAAAATAAAATCTTAAGACAAAACATTACATTAAAAAACATTAAGTTTTTGTTTTTTGTTTTGCTATCATTCTAGAGACAATCCTAGCCTCTGGGACCAATTTCCAAAACCAGTAAACAGCACATCAATTTACATTGAAGTTAATTTTGTTCCTTCATCCATGAAAACCGAACTCGGGAACGGGTGGAGTAAAAAAGTGAGCAGTGATAATGAAATCAGTAGTTGTGTGTAGCCACACTTGCCGCTATACCTGCTGTTGTGTGTTTTCGGCGAACATTTGATTGTGTCAGTGCGCAGTCAGCAACAGTTGATGTTGTTGTTAATGATCGCGTTGATCGCATTTCGGCTTGCCGCGAAATCGAACCGTGGCGCATTATTATACTTTTTTTATGGTCCGTTGAAATCGAACGTATCACTTCACTGCTGGTGCGCTGTGATGGAAAACAAGGTTCATTTGTTAATTGATCGGATATTCGGGCTAGTTGTTATATTTTTTTTTCTCTAGCGATTTTATTGGTACAGTCATGTTCGGTCACTTTGGTGGGTACAAATGTTTTTCAAAATGTAGTTTGAAGGGCAAACTACTACCAAGTTATGACATTGGTGGATATAAATTTGTTTTCTGTTTGTTTAGTTAAATTACGATTCCAAAATTATATTGCAAGTTTTTTAAATGAACAAAAAAAAAGCCGTTTGGCTTCTTCAACAAGAGAAAATAGCGGAGCTGAAACGTATTGGAAATTATTTGCAAACGTTTCTGCGCATGGTTTCTACCGGTGCACATAGAGAACGTGACATAACTTCACATTGATATTCCCGGTATCTGGCATCGGAGAATAAGATGCTGCTGATGGTTTTAGTTTATCGCCGTTTTTTTTCCTTCAAGTCGAAAAGACGTTCTTCTGAAGGTCTGATGTAATTTCTTATGGAAGGAACTGCGGTTTGACATAATATGACTGACTAACCCTTATTTTGTTTCACCAAATATGAAATTCTTTCGTAGAAATCTTAATTTGTAACTGTAGTTTTGATAAAGAATTACGTAAGGTTCAATCATAAAATCAAGCAAGCTGTACTTTTAATATAATTAAGCCATATTTTAAACAGATTCTTTCAATGAAGTAATTGGGTATAACCGCAAAATGTCACATGTTCCCGATGACAACTAAACAGCACCGATAACATTCTGTTGAATGCAGCAAAAATTAATGCATTTCAGTCTATTCATTGGATCCGCGCATCTTTGGTGGTTTCATAGAGTAGGTATAAACCGAAATTTCCCCCATTCAATTGGTCGGTTCAAGCTTAAAAATATCGTCTTGACATTTCTCGGAATAGGTGGCAAGCAATCGATTAGTTGCCTTTTTCAGCAGCCATTCAGGCTATCTCGTCTCAATAGAAGCAACATTTGTTGCCGTTTTCATACACATATTCGGCGATAAATGTTTGTCATCCTCAACCCATATGAAGGCAAAGGAGCCACAATGGGGAAAGGTGATCTGGTTCGTTTTATTTTTCTTATTTTTTTCTGAAACCTCAAACTACCTGTTATTCTCCTTCAACGCGGTTCTTCCATGCAAACCCCAAAACGATATTCCTCATCGCGGAAACCCGTTTTACTACATAAGCTTTAGCAGCACTAAAGAAGTGGTAACATTTGCGCCTCTTGTTGTGGAGTGTCTTCAGAGAAGATGCTCGAATTGAATTCTCCCGCGATATTTAACCTTATACTGCATACGAGCCACTAATACATGTCCTCGAGATTGAAAAGATTTTAAACAATTTTAAGTTATCAAAAATTCAATAAGCGATTGTTGAACCTTCAAAAAGTCCCTTCGTTTATGGAATCACTTAAAGCATATCATTGTAAACTGAACAAGATTGTTTAACGCCGTAGCCATAAATTTTTCAATTCGGCCGATAAGAGCTTGAGTAGGGTGTTTTCAATCAATATAGCACATCAAGATACAATTCAACAAACGAAACAGAAAAATCTAACGTTAATTTCTTCCATTACATTAAAGAAATTCGAAACTATAAAAAAAAATCCAATACCTATTTCGCTTCCTTTGTTACTTAAATGGGTGCTTTCTAAGTTTGGTAGTGGCTGAATAACGCTTTCTAAAGATAATGTTTATCCAATATTGTTTAAAATATACATTTTTTAGACGATTGATATATGTACAGTAGGGTGGCAGCCAAATTGGTCATGTCGAATTTCAAAAACCGACCTTATAAATTTTGTAGATTGGCACAAAAAACTGACCTGTCCTGTACACAATTTCAGTTCAATCGTAATTGATTTAGAGGTGTTTCAAAGCGCTCAAAACTTCGGTTTTTTACCCTAAAAAATCACCAAAGAGAAGACCAATGAAAATCGGAAAAATCGAAATTTTAATTTTGATGCCAAATGATTGAAAAAGTTCTGGTGTTTTCTCGAAAACATTTCGACAAAAATCGACTCTCTGGGAGGAAATCGGCCGTACAAAACACACAAAAACTTTGAGGACCCATTATCCGATGTAATTTTTTTTCCTCAGTGAATAGTTCATAACTCGCAACATTTTCGAAAACTTCAACCACTTTCAAAGGTGGAGCTAAGCTTCTCGTTGAACATCTGGAGGAAAATCAGCGAATTGTGGTTCAAGGGCTTGAGAAACAAAAGTTTTGAAAAAAAGTTACTAAGGTACGGACAACTTAAGGTCGGGTAAAACGGACACAGGAGTTTTTCCAGGTATTTCAAACTTTTCATCGGTTTGATCTTTTATATACCTTCGAAAGACCTCGACAAGAGCAATTGTCGATCGAAAAGCACTCAGCATCTCAAACTGGTCATAAAAAACTGTAAAAAGTGGATCCCTGTTGAAGACAGTGCCTATAAATACGGAGTTCCGAAAACCACTCTGTTTTGCTTCTGAACTCAGAACAGTTGATTCCATTTTGGTTTAAACACGTTCTTAAATAGTTTTTCTCACAAAAATATGTATTTTTACAATAATTTTTTCCGCAAAATGTACCTGTTCTACGCAGTGTCCGTTTTACCCGACCATTTCTGGAAAGTATAACTTGCAAGCATGTTTTAGATTGTTATAAAAGCTGTATTGATGATGGAAATTTACTAATTCCAATCGTTAATGTAATAGCAAACTACCTACACTGCTCATCTGCACGAAAACTGCGATGAAGAAAGCAACATCTAATTTTCTATCGCGATTCTACCTTAGGGTGTCCGTTTTACCCGAACTTCCTCTATTTGCTGGTTGTTTTGTAAAAAATATGATGATTTGCCAATATTCTGCTCCTGTGGAAAACGAACAACAATTTTCAAAACGAAAACTTTTGTTTTCGCTGTTTTTCAAATCCTAAAAGAGATTAATCTTATACCCAAGCAACCAAAAGTCTCGTTAAAAAGGTCGAACACAGCTTAATCAGCATAATCAATGTGCTGAAGTTCGTTTTATTCAGCCCAAAATTTAAGTTCTTATTGAAACTTTGAAGTTCCATTACAGATTTGAACAGCCTTCTATTCAGCCCACAAGTAAACGTTTTATCAGCGAAAACAAAAAAATAATTCTCCTCTCCTCTCTTACTTTGGTCACCACCAGCTCATGTGGTGCTGCCGTTTTCTCAGCATCAATCTTTATTCCCTCCATCACTTCCCTCAATTGATCTTATTTTATTGCTTTGTTTTTAACTTTGTTCGACACATGCCAGCACGCACGCCAGTTCTGCTACACAATTATTTGATTCGCTTACTCAAGCAATCAAACAACCTAATGGAAAAAATTAGTCCTGGTACCAGATTTGAACCCGATCCTCCGAGATGATAGCCAAACACACTGCCACGACGCTACGCCTAGATGTTGCCTTACCGGCAGCTTAAATTCGAAGTGGTTATAAGCTTCCTAGAATATCCACAAGGCCAGCCAGCAGCAAAGACGCTTGTTCATTATGACTAAGAAACATTACGAAACGGCGCATAAATCAATCATCCCTTAAAATAATATCGGTTAAAAAAATGGAATTCCATGTTTATAACTGTTAAGCTAAAAATTATACAAATTCTTGAGTTTATATTGATATTCAGTTAATAAAATTGCTTCAACTGACTTTCAATGTGTGATAAATTCGTGGTAGGGGAGATGGGGGCATAATGGCCACCTTAAGGAAAACGCTTATTTAGCCATAGAGAACAGCTGTAATATGTGAATTACATCATTGTTTCGTGTTCGACACTCAAATAGTCTATTGCCTATTTGGATGAAACTTGAAAAAGTAGATAAAAACGTTTAAAAATGCATTTTAAAATTTTTTGCCGAAAGCTGAAAACCAGTCACTGTATAGGCATAATGAGAAAACCCCCGAGGCAGTATGAGCACCATTAATGAAGGCATAATGAGCGTTTTCTGCCGGAGATTCTAGCAGCAAATTCGACTCGATGAAGTCAACTGAGTAATAGAGCTACAGCTTGACTTGTATCGTCTGACGATTTGACATATTGGTAAGATGTCGGAGAGGTAAGGCCTTATTTCATAAGACAATCGAGTAACTCGACTCGACTCCAGTCACTGTCGAGTCGAGCGAAATGTCGTATTACGGTAGTCGAGTGAAACAGCTGAGTCACGAACCTTCAAGCAGTCGACTCAGTCGAGCTACTCAACTGAAATTCGACTCGACTCGACTTCTGTAATACCAAAATAGCTTACTCGAGTAAAATGACTCGTGACTCGTCTTATGTCTTATGTCGTCTTATTACGGTCCCTATAATCATTAGGCTCGAGTTCGATTCCTGGTCGAGGTGATTTTTTTTTTCATTTATCATTCATGATCATGATTGCACTAAACGGTGAGGCGTAGATTCATCAAACAAAGCAATAACAAAATAATCTAGGTCTGTTTGTAGAATTCAATGAATTAACACATGCTCATACATTATGCAGGGTGGCCACCCATTCGGGAAAAACGGGAAAAGCGGGAAAAAGACGGGATTTGAAATCCAACGGGAAAAAAGCGGGAAAAAGCCGGGAATTTTTTCGAAAAGTCGGGAATTTTTGGCTCAGTGAAAGTCAGTTCAATGAAGTTTAGTCGAAATAGGTTGAAATAAGTGGAAATAGATTGACAGTTGATAACTCTTTCCAATTGACTTCTACCGATTTTTACCAGATGGAAACGAATCCTCCAGTCGAGCTGGGTCGGTTTCGATTAGTTTGACTTTGATTCATTGAACAACATAAGTATGCTCCCGGACAGCCAGATTGCTAATCGAATGGAAGTGGGAAGAACAAAAATAAGCTATTTGATTCCACACGGTATTGCTCCCTATTTTTTGAATAAAGTTTTCAATTTACTACAGAATTGCAGCGAGTTCGTATTAGGATTTGACGAAACGTTAAATAAGATTGTGCAGAAGCAACAAATGGATATTGGTGTGCGCTTATCAACTGAAACGAGTGATCCAGTATTCCATGGATGGTCCAGTAGTAAATTGGAAAATGCTCAAGGAACTAACTAGCGAGGTTTAAGAACATGCTTCGAATCCGGCGTTTGAGATTCTCACTATTGGGAGCTGTGGACTTCACACTGTACATAATTCGTTCAAGGAGGGACTGAGGAAAAGTGAATGGAATTTTGATGAATTTTTGAGGGCGTCGTATAGCCTGTTAAAAACATCGGCTTATCGACGAGGTAAAAAAACAAGAGGAGAAATAGATTAAGGAAAACCATACAAATTTTAAGCGAAGTTTTCCATCGATTTCCCGGTCGAAGGTATTTGACATTGTTGCTAAAGCTGTAGATGATAATTTGCTGGGACCAAAATAGAGTTTTTTGTTATTTTTTACGCGAGTTTTAGACAGAAGTACCGTTTTCTTAAATGATTTAACCGGGCTTGTAAGAGCATTAATGGAAAAAGTTGTAAAGCCTGAACGACTAAACGTAAAATCAAAAACACTTATTGAAATTGAACTCTCAGAAATAAATCTTCTACCTCCTGGAAGCGTAGAAATTGGATTCTCAACTAAATCGGTAATTAAGAAAGCAAAAGAGTCTGGTCATGTTTCGGACAAGGATATCCTTGTTGTTCGTTTTACTGTGGATTTTTTAATAAAATGGCTATACGATCTTCCTTGTCTTATCCCATCACTCGGTATTTATCGTGCGTTAACCCCGATGTGATTGCACACTATCCAGATATTGCCAGTTCTTCAATTGGACGACTTTATTGAAGAAAATTATAATTTTGTCTCACGGCAACGCGACGATGGAAAGAGGCTTTTCCGTTAACACGAAATGCCTAGTTGAATACCAAACCAAGGAGAGTCTGACAGCTCAACGTATTGTATACGACGGAATCAACATGTCAGGGGGAGTTACAGCTATAACGGTAACGAAATCGTTAATCCAGTATGCCCGCAATTTTCACTCGAGATATGTCGAGTTCTTGAAAACAAAAAAAATGGTGGAGAATCTGAAAAAAAAAACAATTGAGAAACGGACGCAAGAGGCAGAAAACGAGGCTAAGGAACTGGAAGCGAAAAAATTGAAGGTGCTTTCCGACGCTCAGACAGAGGCTTGATGGACGAAAAAATTAAAATACAGACCCCGTTCGATTTTGGCAACACGCCCGTACATTTTGTGTTGCCAAAATCGAACGGTTTTTTCTCATTTTGTTTTTCAGTTATTTTTACAAAATAACTATTATTATTATCATCAAAAGCGTTATTTTTAGTAGATTTCCGGCCATAAGTAGTCATTTTTTAATTTTTTCATCATGTTTTTGATGCATTTAGCACTTTTATTGTTTTGTTTATAATGATTGTTTTCTTTTGTCATATTTGTTGTTTTTGTCATTCTTCATCATTTTTTAGTTGTTTCTGATTATATTCCACCTTTAGTTTGAATTTGTTATTTAGCTTTTTGAATTTTCCATCTTTTTATCATTTTTGAGTACTTTACAAAATTTTGTTTGTCTAAATTAAATTTGTCCTGTTATAACTAAAACTAAAAGGTAATGTTGTTTCTAAAAACCGTTCGATTTTGGCACATGTGCCAAAATCGGATGTTGCCTTTATCGAATGTTGCCAAAATCGAGTGTTGCCAAAAACGAACGGGGTCTGTACTTAAAAATATATGAGATACAAATAAAATTGAAAAATGATAATCAAGCATATTTTAATTTTCAAGAAATCCTTTTTTTCTTTTCTTTAACATTTTCGAATCGAGTGACATAGGTTTAAAAATAAAAAAAAAAACTCCTGCGTATCAATCAAATGATTTGTAGGTTAAATGGTAAACATAACTAAAACAAAAACCATTTAAAGATCATTTGCCAATAAAAAAAAGCTTTTTCGATTTTCGTTTATATGGTTTCGAAAATGGATATTCGGAATTTTGTTTAGTTTTCTGTTGTATAAAACCGGGAATTTCGTGAGACAATGCGGGAAAAAACGGGAAAAATGCGGGAAATCAAAAATTGATTTTGAGTGGCCACCCTGTATGTTTCTGGTTCTTTGTTTGACGGATGATGCTTTGATGCTATTAGCCGTATAATGTAACAATAAAAAAAATCAATCATGAATGGTATGTGCAAAAAAAAATCCCCTCGAACAGGAATCGAACTCGAGTCTACTGATTACCTCTCCGACACCTAACCAATAGGCTAAATCGACAGACGAAACAAGCCAAGCTGTAGTTCTATTATTCAGTTGACTTCATCGAGTTGAATTCGCTGCTAGATTCCCCGGCAGAAAATGCTCATTATGCCTTCATTGAAATTGCTCTGTTCGCCTCTAGTGAACAAATTAAAGTAAAAACGCGTTTTAAAATTAATTAAAGTGAAAAATCAAAAATTTTATGATGTTGAAAATTGAGAAACAATGTGTAGATCATGTTGCAGTGCGTACATTTCAGATCAAGATGATTTAAAGGTCATAAAAGCTTATTTGGTGGTGCTCAAAAATTATAATATTTTCGTCACTTGAGAACCTAGCTGATTATTATTTAATATTTCTGTAAAGATGAAAAGGATATTTCTTTTTTGGTGAAAAATTAATACTATGGGTAGTATGAAACAAGTTCTTATGAAAATTTGTTTAAGAAAATACGTACTTATGTAGTAAAAAGGAGTGCTCATTATGCCCTGGGTGCTCGTTATACCCTTATCTTCCCTACTCGAAAAAACATGATGAGACATTGTTTTAATTTTCAGTAAATCTAGTAATGTAAAGTTTGCTTGTGTAAATTTTTCGCGATCTGTTGAGTGATTATCGATGATAGAGACAACACTTTTGGGCACGATCTTGAAAAATCCAGAAAAGTCCCACAAATACTTAGATCCCAAAACAGCTGAAAATCATCTATTCGGCCATGTTCCGTTTGGTAAAATCGAGAAAATCTTGAGCATTAAATTGGGATTTGAATAAAAACGAAGACCAATTAATTTGTTAAGTTTTTTTTTTAACAAAATTAAAAATAATAAAGAAAAAATAACTTTCCTGGTTGTTTTTTTGGTTCCAAATTGTGGATCCTGATAGATTAACATTTTTATTCGACCGATTGACCTTAAATTTCGATTCAATGCGTTCAACATGATCAACAAAAGGTATTAAATGGTGTTTTTTTTTCGAATGTTGCGTCATTGTTTACAAAATGTATTAACGATGAAAGACATCATATATGACCAATACCAAAATGAAATGTTTTCAGTTTTGTGAGTGTAACCGACTGCATTCAATTTCATTCTTTTTGTTTCATTTATTTTTTACCATCAAAAGATTCTTCGGACCAGCTGTCAATAAACTTGTGCTGTGATTTGCACAAAAACCAATCCTTTGTTTCTACGAGACCAAATTCTCACTCTCTGTGTGAGTGCCATATTTGCATGCACTAATTATAAATATCAAGGTCTTCTTCTGATTGTTTAACTTGTTTGACTTGAACGCAGTTTCGCTTTTGTCTGCTTGCTTGTCGAATGCTGCTGCTGCTGTTGGGACTTGGGATGTTGCATCTGCGGCTTCAAGATGGATGGCGGTGATCTCCATCATAGATATCTTTTTCTAAACCGCGCGCCATACCAACAGGTTAATCTTCGATTCTGGCAATAATCCAAGTTTTCCTTTCGAGAGGAACCCAGACATTAAGCAGCTGACTGACGGGCCCGTCAAGTGTACTACTAAGGTATGTCATCGAACAGCTAGCGGGAGTCGTACGCGCGCGGTATCTCACACACTTCAAGAATGTTTCGAATCAGCAGCAGGGGAAGTGGTGCCCGGTGAGAAACCCTCAGGGACATGTAATTAATCCGTCATCGTGACGGAGTGGAATCACTGCTGTTGCTATTTATTTGATGACTTTATACGTGGCACGCACACTCCGATACATTCCGATGCCAGCCATCAGGCGAAATGCCAAATGGTTAACGCCGCGACGGTTTCATTTTGGTTGGTTTCAATTTCTGCACCACATCGAAAGACGACAGCCCTCCAATTTCGATCGGTGTATTCGGGCGGCCGGGGCGGTGCGTGGGGCAACGAAGTTTAGTAATGGCTACTAGAAACGATAGCATTTCACACGTTCTGTCAACTGGGTTGGTGGCAGTGGAAGTCCCCTTGCAACGTGCAACCGATTTCACCGCCTTGTTTTTGTGTTGCTTTAAATGCCTATCGGGCAGCAAACCGGGCGCCAACATTTTCCCACGAGTGGTGGTGGAAGTGGAATCGAATCAAAATTCCATGGCGACTTTGTCCCCAAACCGCCAAGATGGAAAACCACGTGCTCCTGGCGGGAAAAAGGAAGGTGAATGAGCGATGCGCTAGGGGCGAGTCTCCGATGTTCTTTGTGCTCAGGTTCATTGTAAGGTGGCATGGAAGTGTCCGTACAACCACCACGCGGAAACAACCACTCGAATGCGCGTGATATCTGCTTTTGAACGACCTTGCTATTGCCGTTCTTCGGTTGGGTTTTCCTAAATGCAATTGGAAAGTTTTATCTACACAGATATACATAAATACGTATGAGTACATTTATTTGGAGAAATTTATTGTTCCATGAATAAATGATCACAGTCATAAAAAATTCATTTTTTAAAGATCATACCTAAATTATCTAAGAGATAATCCATATTTCCTAAAATAAAGGGTGTCCACGATGAAATTGCTCTAACTTTTTAACCGTTGAGTAGAATTTAATGAAAATTAGGGTGGATTTAGTTCATAGTGCATTGTTTATATACTGCAAGTTTAAAAGTCATGGGATCAAAACTCACAGAAATGGAGTAACAGCTCGTGCGTGATAAAAGCTTTCACATTCATCACAAGAACAAGGATCTCTCGCATCGTTCCATCACTAAAATGTGCTTCGAACGTTCAAGGTACAAAAGGAACAAGTACGCCACAACCCGTGCCAGGAAGTTGTACCTCAATAAGCTGACGAAATTTGAATGTTGCATCATGGACGACGAAACATATGTGAAGGCCGACTTCAAACAGATCCCCGGCAACCTGTTTTTCACGGCCAAGGATAAGTTCAGCGTTCCGGAGCATGTCCGCACTCAGAAGATGTCCAAATTTGCGAATAAATTCCTGGTCTCGGGAATCTGCGCGTGCGGGGAGCGGAGTGCACTTTTCGTGACCCAGGACACGATGAAAGGACAGGTGTGTACATGAAAGAGTGCCTCCAGAAGCGAATGCTTCCTCTCCTAAAGGCCCACAACGTCCCAACAATCTTCTGGCCGGATTTGACCTCATGCCACTACTCCAAGGACGTGCTGAAGTGGTATGCAGACAACAAGGAAGGTAAATTTCGTGCCGAAAATGTTCAACACTCCGCAGCTCCGTCCCATCGAGAAGTACTGGGCGATTATGAAGCAGCACCTTCTTAAACGACCTAAGGTAGTGAAGACAGTCGAGGAACTGAAGAAAGTATGGGTTTACATGCAAAAAACGGTTGATTCACAGGTTGTGCAGAATCTTATGGCCGAAGTTAAGGCCAAGGTGCGGGTATTTGCGTATGTACTGTAAATAAAATACTAGTAAAATGGAAAAATTAAGCTTAACAGTTATTTTTCAATCCCTGGAAGTTTGATGGCAATACCGACGAAAACTCGAATTTTGCAAATCAATTTTGTGTGTTGCAATTTCATCGTGGACACTGTTTACTATGCATTGGATCGAGACGAAAATTCATACACGGGAGTTTTGCAGGACGAACGATCTATTCCTGATTTCAAATTTTGTTATCACACGACACAAAAAAGGATGTTTTTGACGAAATTTCATTTTGGTAGACAGGCAAATAGGTTGTTTATAAACATCTTAAGCAATTTTGTCGTGAAAATACCATTCACAAACAAATTCCTCAGCTTTAAAGCTAATAGCGAAAAGAAGTTCGTACGGGATCAGCTAGTATATCACAAATGTGAATGTATTCTGCATTTTTTCAGGGTTCAGTCTTATCACTTCTATCAAATTGACAACACACCTTCAAGGTTGATGTCCATTAAGTTTACCAATCGGATTTTGAACAGGTTCATTTGTTTACATCCGCTTTATCATTGAATGATTTCAACTGAAATGTGTATTTCGTAACGCGAGTAGCTCCCTAGCCGGGAATATTTGAAAATAGCTTAGATTTTGTATCTTTTTGTCTCTGAGCTGAAAAAACATGCGCTGAAATAAATCGCTAAACCTCCACGCCACAGAACGCATGATGCTCAAACGAATAAATAAAAACAGAATTATGGCGATGGCGTTTGGATGGGGGTTGGCAACGTCAAAAATGGGAAGGAAGCGGCATCGATGACGAGAGGAGGATCATTTGGGGGGTTTTTAGCACACGACGATGTGAGGTTGACTTTTCAGTTTGGGTTTTTTATAGCTACATTCATACATTGTTGCGCGCTAAGCTTGTGTTCGTTTTCGTGCAGTAAATCGTTTGATTGGCTTTTTTTGGTCTGCCTTCCAACTCGTGTCGAGAGGCTTCTTGAGATCGGGTTTGCGAGCATGCGAGTATTTCGGTTCATCTGGAAATGTTTGTGCTGAAGCGTGGAAGTTTTAACTCTCCTATGTTGATGAAATTTTTTGAGTGATTTTTTTTTTCATTGGTATCAAAATGTTATCCAGAAAACAACCTTGAGCTCAGACGTCGTCGTTGCTCGTGTTTGCATCCGATACAAATCACGTTGGATCGAAAGTTTGCGAATTCGGGACAGGTTTGAATGTTCAAGTTGCCGGAAACTCTCAGCATCTATCAACTTGAAGATAACACCAGCATTTTGGTGTATACTAATCGATCGATGAATTTCCGTTTCAGCAGCATTCATCAATACGAAAAAAAAGTAAAGATAAACTTTCACTTCTAAACGCAGTTTGAGTGGAGCACATTTCGGGGTATAAATTTGATTTCGCATCAGCCTATCTTACCTTATGGGATGATGATTATTTTTATTTGATCATTGGGATTTTAACATCTATGGGGTTACCCTCCTTATGGGATGAATAAACCCAAGAGGCTTAAAATCACCAAAAATTAATTCAAAAGAAAATATTATCTCACCTTTGTTGACTAAGGATAAACTTTTTTTTAAATTTTTGTCATTACTCCGAGTTTGCTATTCGTCTAATGAATTTTTGTTTTACTTTTTCTTACCTTTTATTCGCAGGAGGTTACGTGTTATTGAATGGAGACGCAGGTAAAATGCCAACAACTGCTGCAGTGTATCCTGCCGGTGCAGATGCCATCATTACCGGTGGCATGGCTGGATTGACCCTGGTAGGAACTCATCCCTCACAAGGTGCGCATCTGACATTGGCACCGGCTGCCGGAACGATGGTCCCAGGTGTCACAACCATCCCGGCGACAATTGCCGTTGCCACCGACTACACGACCATGAACGGCAACAACAACAACCCCTCCAGTAGTAGTACCGGTACCAACAGTAATGACCCTGTGGCCGGCGATTACTACACAACTACCCAGCCACAGCAGCAGGATAATTCCAACAATAGCACTTCTACTTCCTCATCTACGGTTACCACCACTATCAACAACAGTAACAGCAGCAGCAATCAGAGCAGTCTAACTGCCGCAAATATTAACAATAATATAAGCACACAAACGGCATCGTTGGTGGGTGGCGGTGTCGTCAACAATGGTAGCGGTAATAATATCGCCCAAAACACCACCAGTGATACTACTAGTACCGAACTCAGCGGTATGCCTTTAGAGCAGCTGAAGCAGCAGCTACAAACGCAGCTCGACTATTATTTCTCGAGGTAAGTGTATATTTCTATTATGTATTTTTTTATCAGATGTTTAATTAAAAAATGGATTGGTTATTGAATGTTTTATAAAAAATGGGGATGTTTTCAATACTTTTCTGTGAAAACAGTGAAAAGCGTTATTTTTTTTCTTAATGAGAGAATGTTTCTTTGAACTCTTGGCTCCGGACAAGCGCGTTATATGGTTTCTGGAAACGCATGAAAGTCAGGAAAAAAAATTTAAGATAACACTTAGAAACAAAATCATGAAGAAAAAGAAGAAAAAATGTCTATAAAGTTAGCTTTCTAACTTTTTCTAACTTCTTACTGAAAAAAATATTAATTTTTTTTTGAACAACTCTAAAATATCCAAAAACAATAGCATATTTTAATCCTAAAAATTTTAAAAATTTTGCAACGCGTTTTTTCCAACAGAGAAAATTTAGCCAACGACACATATCTGCTCTCGCAGATGGACAACGACCAGTATGTGCCCATCTGGACGGTGGCCAATTTCAACTTGGTAAAAAAGCTAACGAAAGATATCAAGTTAATAACCGAGGTGCTGCGCGAATCACCCAACGTTCAGGTAGACGACGAAGGATTGAAGGTGCGACCGAACCATAAAAGGTGCATCGTTATCTTGCGTGAAATACCGGATAATACGCCAATCGAAGAAGTTAAGGTACGTCTCTAACTATTCATTCTGATGTTGATGATGATGATTAATGTTTCTGTTTTTTTAGAATATTTTCCAAGGTGAAAATTGTCCACGGTTTATCTCGTGCGAATTCGCGCACAATAATTCATGGTACATAACATTTGAATCTGATGATGATGCCCAGAAAGCCTTCCGTTATCTTCGCGAAGAGGTTAAAGAGTTTCAGGTAAAATTTGATTTTCCCGCTTACAAGTTAATATATTCTAAAATGTGATTACTTTCATCCAGGGTAAACCAATAATGGCACGTATTAAAGCCAAACCGATGAATAGGCTTCCGATCACGGCTGGTGTTCCGTTGAAGAATGGTTTCCGAACAACGCCACCGCCGGCTGCCCCAACCGCTGTCGTTGTTCCCCCGGGAGCGGCACCTGCAGCCGCTGCTGCCGCCGCAGCCGCAGCTGCAGCAGCGGCCACTGTATACGATCAAACTCAAGCGGCCGCAGTTGCCGCCGGCGCCTTCACTGGTCAACAACGCTACATTGCACTTCCGCACAATTCGGGTGCAATTCCGCAGGGAGCTGCCGTACCCACGTATAACGCTCCGGTTCATATGTTTGTAAGTTTTCGGTTTCTTTTTTTAAATTTAGAACAAGTGATAATAATGAAATTACTATTCAGCAACCATTCCAGCAACACTTTTACCCCGGCATAATGCAACCATGGCCAGCAGCTCCACCACCTACCCAGAATTATTACGACCTCAGCTCCTTTGTTACGAGCAACGGATTGGCTCCTCAGGTTACATTTGCTCCTCCGGGAGCAAAGCAGCAGAACGGACGGTACAGTGTACAGGGAACTGGTATGGGCGGCCCGCATCGTGGTGGTAATATACGACCCAAACGCCAACCTAACCCATCCATGGCTGGAGGCGTTGGAAGTAATGAACATCGATCTGGTGGCGTGAATAGCGGTGGTAGCATCGGTACAAACATAGGTGGAACGCAGAGCAATGTTGGTATATCGGGATCCAGTGAAAACCAACCAAATCATCGAGTACCGAACCAGCAATCGCACTACCATCAATCGGCCGCTCCACAGCAGCAACAAAGCCAAACGCACTATCAATCGCAATCCGGAGGAGGTGGCAAAAATTCTTCTCTGTTAGGTCATGGCGGAAAACCTTATCACAAAGATCAATCGATTGTGCCACATTACCAGCATTATCAGCCACAGCAAACACATTACAGCAATCATCCCCAAACACACCATCATCACCAATCACAGCAGCAACAGCAGCAGCAGCAGCAACAACAACAACAGCAACAGCAGCAAGGTGATGACTCAAGCAGCGGATCTGGAATTCGATCGGGGAACAACACCGGAAGCAATGTTGACCATTATCAAACTAATGATGATAACGGAGGTTATAGCAGCTTGCCATACAATAGTGGTCGAACAAAGAATCTAGACGTTCAGCAGGGTGGACCGTGGGTAACAAATCCTACACGACGGCATCCGCGTCGAAGAAAAGATGAAGTGGACAGCGGTGGTGGTGGAAGTGTTCTGTACACTAATAGTGTTCGATCTAGTAATATGAACTATAGTAGTAATAGTAACATTAATAGTAACGGTGCAAACGCCAATGTAAAAGTAATGAATACAACTAGTCTCAATCAATTGATCCCTTCTACTGGAGGTCCTCCACACGGTCGTGGTGGGCCACGCGGAAGTGGCGGAATCAGTGCAGCCAATAGTGAAAATATTCACAATAATACTGCTTCGGGAAACGTGATAGCGTCGATGGGTGGCGAAGCTGGAGGCGGTGGTAGTCACCATCATTACCATCACAGCGGTGGTGGTGGTGGTGGGGGCTATCATCCCCATCATCATCGGGGTGCGGCTTCGACTGGTTTTCATCAACAGTCGTACCATCATCACCAAACTCAGCACCAGCAGCAGCCGTCGCACTTGCAGCAACAGCAATCGTCCAGCAGTAGCAACAGTGCACAGCAGCAGAATGCCCCCAGCACCACTCAATCGACGCAATTCGACCTAGAACCAGCTGCATTTCCGCCTCTTCCAGGGCAGGACGACAATATTGCCGGTACCGGAAATACTGGAAGCGGAGGTGGCGGTCGCAACAAACATCACCAAGCACGCGATCACCACCACCATCACCAAACGCAGCAACATGCTCACGGTACCGGCATCGGTGGCCAGTCCAAAGCTGCTGACTCCGGAGTTGGATCCGGTTATCAAGGTTCCTCAACAGATCACGGTTCGTCCGATGCTCCAGCTCATCCAGTTGCCGCTTGGGGTGAAAGCCGACTAGCTGACGTCGTGAAAGGTATTTTGGCTTTTAATGAAATTTCGTGAAATTTATACTGTCAAGTCTATTTATTACAGGTCCTCATAAGTTTAATATTTTAATTCATTTGAAACTTGTTCTGATCAGATAGAAATCAAACGTTTATTTACTAAGTTTCTGGATTCTACCTTTTGTGGAAGCGTTACTATTACTTAATCTTGTAAGCGAAACGAATGTGTGTTAACGTTAGCGTGTTTTCTCGTTCGCCCAGGTACTGCACCAGTTACGAATGTATCGAAATCAAAAACAGCTACATCCCCTTCACCAATGATTGCCAGCGGCAACACCGGAAACCAAAACAATAGTGAGCATAGTCAAAAAAACTTGATAGCTTCGGCAGCTGCCACTTTAGAAGTGAGCGCAGCCGCCGGACGTGATCAATCGACAGCTAGTACTACAAGCAGCAGCGCTCAGCAACAACAGTCTGCTTCTACGACACCGGCCATGGATGAGACCAAGCACGCCGCCGCTGGTGGAAACAGTAATAAGGATTCGGCTGCTGTTTCTGCTACTGCCAACAGCAGCAACACCAGTAGCAACACCGGCAGCAGTAGCGGTACCAATAATTCTAGCAAAATAACTAATAATCCTCTTCCTGTGATAAAAAGTACGACTTCTAGTACGACACTTGCAAGCACCACTGCTGATAAATCCACAAAGACTGACGAGTCATTGCTACAAGCAAATGGCCTAGAATCGACTACGACGACATCCGCATCTTCTGGTTCCAACACAACGACTGCAAATCGTAAGGCAAATAATGATCACGCTGGTACGGTGACGAACTGCCCTACGACTGCCAATGCTGCTACGATGACAATGACTGAGCTCGTGAGTGCTTCATCCACTTCCTCAACTTACGCCACTGGCAAGCATCAGCACCAGTTATCCAATAGTACTGCCTCTGTTGCTACTGCCACTACTATTAATTCACACGCTCCAGTGGCTGTAATTTCCACTTCAACGATGACCACACCGGTTGTCAAGGCGAACAGTAATTCTGGAACCACCGCGGCCAATAGTAACAACAAGCAAGGTTCTGGTTCGTACAAACAACCCCAAAAAACTTCAGCTACAATTGCATCGACGGCCGCTGCCATTGTTTCTGCAGCTTCCTCGAACTCGGCACAGCAACCAGCTGCGCCGCCTCCTTTCTCTTTACAAAATCATCCTCCGCTGGGAGGCGTGGCTGCTGTGATTCCCGAACCGCAGCAACAAACTCAAGTACGTCTCAGCTACGCTCAAGTAGCACAGCACTCGAAGGAACAACAACTTAAAGAGAAGGAGCAGCAAAATCAAGACACAGGATCCAGCAAAGCTACCGGTGACAAAGAAAATAGTACCTCCGGTACTAATAGTAGCAGTGCTCAACAATCAATAGCAGCTAGTGCAGCTGGAGCTGGCACCGGTTCCGGTGGTTCAACGATTGCTGGAGGAAACAAGAAGAAGGAATCGCAGCCAAGCGCAAGACTGTCTACATCGTCTCAGCATAGTAACGACGGATTCAGAGAACCAAGAGGTGAGCTTAGTTAGAAAAAATATGTGTTATAATGTGACGACGAAATTTCAATTGTTTTAACGTAAGTGTTTTAGGATCTTAAGAGTTTTTTAAAAGATTTTTCCCACTCTTACACTCCAGATACTCGCTACAACAGTGGTAACAATGGTCCCACACATGTTGTCAACACTCGACCTGCCAAAGAGCAACGCACCACGTCTGTTTCAGCTGCTACGGCCAATAGCAGCAGTACAGCACCTGTAGCTGTTGCTAGTAGCGGTGCTGCAAGTGTCCAAACAGGCTCAGCGTCTGCTCCAGTGTCTTCTGCCAGTGGTGCTGCTAACAACAATGCAGCATCTTCCACAAGCTCAGCGACGGCAGCAACTGGAGGCCATCGAGGTGAACAGAACAATAATAACCTTGCTACCAGTGGAAATGTCAGCAATTCTAAGGTAGCCGCTTCTGCTACAGGTGGTGGAAGGTCTGCACCACGACCGCACCAATTGAAGGATTACGTCCAACAGCCACAGCAGGCGCATCATCAAATCCCAAGAAGTCCCAAATGATGACGCTTAATCTGGATCTAAGTGTGGTAAAAGTCTAAAGGTCAAGTCAGGGCAAGCAGCAACTGCAACCCGCGTGTTGTTTATTGTTAGAGCGAGGTTTGTAGCTGAAGCAGTAAGCAGCCAACGACAGTGGATAAGGTAGTTCCTTTTTTTGGAAGGGGATGTGTATGTGTGTATATACAGAAACGAGGGATGTTGTCGTTTTATTTTTATTGGGTATAGATATTTTTGCCAGTCAGTTTGGCAACTGAAAAAATACTGGGCAGGCGAAAGAAGACTGTAGGAAATCAACTTAGATAGACTCTACAGATTTTTGTATTCCTCAGAAGGATTCGTCTATCTACAGTTCTTGGTGATTGAGAATGTTATTTTTTGTTTGTTAATTTTTTGTGTTAATATTAGATAGTAGATAGGAGGGAAACCTGCCTTGTTGAAGATTATAGGGCATATGCCCACTGTGTTTGGCATGGGGGAGTGGATTTCAGGGATGTGACATTTTGAGATTGTGAGAGTCATGGTTACTTTTCGAAGAGCTTCGAAAAGTACTGGAATACATCGTCTCTTCAATCACACATAACTTCGCCGAAAGCGTTTAAAATGGTTGAAACGGAGATATTGTAAAATGCTGTCTCTATGTAATGACATGGACGTGCAAAAGCAACGAATGAGCTAGATGATTCAATCGTATGACAATTTTTAGATGTAGCTGTAGGGTCGTCAACCTTTCTAAAAACTTACTACCATAGTTAAAACAAACTGGAATTCGTTTTAGTAGGAATAGTTTAAGTTAGTTTACAAACACACATCTTTGATATTTCTATG
The DNA here is from genome assembly GCF_029784155.1 of Uranotaenia lowii. Classification (NCBI taxonomy): domain Eukaryota; kingdom Metazoa; phylum Arthropoda; class Insecta; order Diptera; family Culicidae; genus Uranotaenia; species Uranotaenia lowii. Next base: position 142,596,668 of record NC_073693.1, read on the forward strand.
ACAAATTTCTCGTACAAATATCAAAGACCGCTGCTTTACCGTGCTGATGCAGATTTGAAAAATCAAGAGCTATTCATATTTGAATGAAACATGTTACGACTATGTCAGTTGAATCGGCTAACGAATATTGTAATTCTAATCGATTCAAAAATAATATAATGTTTCCTGACTCGTGCAAGTCTGTTTTGCCAGCTTTTTCTTTTGCTCAAAAAAATTGAAAGAGATCAATTTACTCCGTTAAATTTCTAACTTTAGCGATAAGCTTGTTATAGGTGCACTTGTAGCTCTGAATTGCTTAATTGTTTTTTTTCTTCGAATAATATGTATACTGAAACCAAAATGAAACTTTCAAAGCCAGAGGAGACAAGAGTAACATCCAATATTTTTTGCAATTTATATTATCTCCTTCAAACATGCGATTCTTGAGAATGAAAACCAAACACACCTCTTTAATCCCTCCCTCAAAAATTATATCGCTAATATCGAGCAAAAAAAACATATTTCAAAACTATAAAAAAAATAAAACCTAGTCTTCTATTGTTTACGTCCAAAAATGGAGCAATGCGATAGCAAAAATCTATTTAAAACTATATGTTCGTTTTCTTATTCCTATAATTCGATTATATTATTATTGTACAATTATTATTATCATTATTATTCTTATTACCATTATTATTCAATATAACTTAATGATGATTTGGTTATGTTGTAGGCTCAAAAATATTGAATATAAAAAAAAAACAGCAACAGGCATTCTTTAAACAGCAACAACAATAACAGCGGATATTACGACTAGCAATTATTAAATAGCTTGATTTCACTTCGTAATCCTCTTCCAAGAATGATTTTTCCTCACTGAAAAACGTTTTCAAGAAATTTGGCATTGATTTTGCTACGTAAATCAGTACAGATTAATTTTTTTCAAATATTGTTCAGAGAATATTTGAATATTTTTTAATGTTGTAAAAATATATTTTTTTATTACTTATTTTATTCATTTGTACAGAAATGGACATTTTTCTGCTTTTTTTATTGCCACGTCAAGGATGGTTTTCTATGTTGGGTAATGTTCGTTTGAGTTCTGAGTGATTAACATTGTCTCATTTTCACGTTTTTTTTTATACAGGAAACATTATCTAACACGAGGTTTTGGGATATTTCGGGAACGTTAATATGAATTTTTATTTATCGTTGCTCTGATTTTTTTTTTTTAATAAATGCTAGCTTGCGTTTTCTCAATCCGACGCTCTTTAATGATGAATATTTTTGTATTTCAAATAATTTTCTAAAGATTGTATATTGACATGCTTTCTGATTTTCCTTTTTCCGGGATTTTCATCCTCGCGGATGATTCAGTCCTTATATACTTACATAATATTAAATAATTTTTAATAGTCTTCTCGCAAGGTTATGGCGAATTCAAAGCGTCGTATTTCAGTAAAATTAATTGTAAGGTTCATCTCATGTATGCCTGTACGTTACTGTTTACAATTTGAAACTTTCACAACTCCACGTGCACATTTACTGGCTAATTCAAAGTGTATCTATTTGGAATATGCTACAACATTTAAAGAGGAAAACAGTTAATTCAGACTTTTGGGCTCGCTAAACTTTATTATTGTAGGCCAGCAGACACGAATTTTTTATTTACATTTATGAAGTGTTGGTTCCAATTGTTATTTGGTTTTCTTTTTATCTCAACTGCCGCTGTGTAATATTTTGTTGTTTTGTTTTCTTGTTTTTAGTATCGTGTTTTATTCTTGGTTAGTCGCGATAGATAGTCCATCTCATTTCCATAGACACCAAATCCTACGTTCTCACCGATCGACTTAACTATTTGGCAGATTTCATTGTATCACATCACACAGTCTTTCCTATAATTATTTTTTGTATTCAATCGACCGTAGTGCTGCGTTTTAGATTTTGCGTAGAACAAAAGCACGATTACCCCTCATTTGATCTGCTATGCTACGTAGCTCCAGTTTAGAAGAAACAAGTAGATGCCCAGCTATTTTCGGCTCAGTTTCTAAGACAAATTAGCACGAATTAAAATGCTGGCAGCACGGAACAGAATATCCATTGAAAGATCACGAATCTTAGAGATTTTAACTGCCAATATGGATTAGAAGTAAAATAGTTTAACAAACCCAATGAATGTATGTCGAAGCACGGATGCTGAAACGTGGCGTGAAAGTTGAAACTGCCAATTGTTTGAGGGTCTTTTGTGTGATGAACAAAACCACATGCACTTATTTCCATTAAACTCGGAAGCAAATTAGTGATGGGAACAAATCCTTCGACATCCCCCACCTCACCACTCCGCCCCTTATTTCATCCCTCAACTGTGGAGACTTCAGCAAAGTTATGCGGGCGGGCGCTGATAAAAGAGAGCGTAGAAATGGATTAATTACCAATTGCTATTTAGTTTCTAAGCGATATTAATATTGTTTGTTTTTATTTTGCTAGGAGTTACTAAATATGATAATGAAGAAAAAACTATAGATAAACCTATGAAATAAATTATGAATAGAAAAATAATGCGGGAATATTAGCACACGTATATTGAAGTGGTTAGATGAAACCTGCTAGGTTTCATCTGTGTGCGATTTGTGAGGTACCGTAATGAATCGGTTAACCCGAAAGATCAGTTTATAAAACTAGGGATTCTGTCACATATATATTGGTGAATAAAATGTGAAAATACATCCAAAACACACACACTATAATCAACCGTAGGTTAGCTTTGTAAAGTACTATTTAAAAAAGAATATCTACATAATAAACTAAAAAAGGATATATGAAACTATATAAGATTAAGAAACAATTATTGTAAAGATTTGCGGAAATACCCGATTGATCGTGTTAATTTAAATGCTTAAACAAAGCTAGGCAAACCTAGTAGAACGAACGAAGGCCGCAGTATGTAGAAAGCAAATAACATAGTTTGGGGCCGGACCCTTCTTCCAGGTTGAATAAATTGATCGAAATGGCGGAGGAATGGTCCCGGTGCAGGAAAAAACAACAGAGAAATCAAGAAAGTGTTGAGCCAACAGTGTTTAGCAAAATGTGTCGCGATAAAGAAAACTACACAACACAACACAAAAACACACGCAACACACTTATCTTTAAAATTTAATTAACATAAATCAAAAGTATATTAATTAAAGTACTAAAGATAAGCGTAAACAAAGAAAAACCTATCGATTGAGAAATACACAAACATTGTTGTAAAGTAAAATTAACTACAAAGATGAAAAAAAAAACAAACAAACCCAAAAACATAGAAAAAATACAAGACGCAAAAAGCAACAAAAAAAGAGACCACATAAACAAAACAGCTGTTGTTATTTCAAATATCCGAAAGTTTCCATAAATTTAAACAGCATTTAAACTCAATGCGGCATCGTTGAAGGACAATACGAAGGTCAGTGGTCCGAGAGTACTGCTCTGCGGTACACTAGAATATGTCGAGAATGGTTATTGCGGAGCTCTACGAACCTGTAATAGCGTCTCTACAGGAGTCAGAATTCAACATTAGATCAACAAGCTTGGAAATCCATATGAATCATTGCAGGAAATTGAAAGAGTGTAGGTTATGAAACTTTTTTTTTTTTTAAATTATAGGTTGTTTATTAAGGCATTTTACGTTTACAGTTTTGCCGAGTTTATCTCATTATTAATCTATTTAAGAAGAGAAATCACCGTGAATTTGTTTTATGAAATAAATTTGCGGCTTTATCGGTGAGGGTTAAAGAGTTGAAATGAAAGACGGATAGAAGATCAGAAGAAAATTCTAAGGCGGTGAAAAGAGCGAAGAGCATTTGAAATAGAAGCTTGACCACATACTAAATTCTTTGTCCCGCACCAATTAACTGTATTGAAGAAGTAGTAGTAGTAGATTTCTGACCGTTGACCGTAGGCGACAACTCAATCCAGTTGGAACTTGCGCACAAAACGAAAATGAGAAATCTACCTAGCAATCGATCGAACGATATCGCACAATAGAAGACTTAACATGTATTGTACATGAAGCTTCAGCACTTAGAGCAGCGTGCCAGATTGTAACAGTAGGCAGCCGTATGATCCAACTGCTTGCAATTCTGACAGAACATGACCAAAGGCACATAAAGTCTCAGGTAGACGAACCTTCTCGGTAGTGACGTAATCAGGGAGAGAAGTGCCGGAAAAGGTAACTCGGAAAGAGTTCGACAGGGTAAATGTTCTCTTTTCCCCATCGCCATGTGCTGATATCAGCTGGCGCGCGTCCAGCACCTTAACCGTGGGAAGAAAAGGGTCTTTGAATCGACCAACCCCGGACTTCACCAGATCATCGACGGTCAACCCCTCTTCGGTTACCACTCTGTCGATCTCCACGTCACGAGCGGGAACGTAAACGCGGTACTCGATTGTAAACTTCGGGTCATGTATTTGTTCCCTTCAAGCTACCAACAACAATGCGCATCTTGTGCGGTCTCATCGGCTGGTAGCTGATTACGGAAGGGTGTGATCGATCAAGGTCCCGGGCGATTCAAATCACATTGAGTAATTTCCCATTAGGTTTGGAGCGGATGTAAACTATCCAAGGTCCCGTCGATTCAGTTTGGTAAACCCGACGACGATGGACAGCTTCAGGCAACTCGTTAGCTTTTTCAAGAGGGGTTGATGATGACGAGGTCTTCACTTGAGGTGAAGGGGTTAGCGTTTAGTGGGGATGGATATCTTCCGCGTCCGAGAGGTACATAGGATAGACAATTGTTTTCTCCGAAATTCTTTTTTTGGAAACATCCTCTCGAAAGGGTGAATCTTTGCCGTCATCCGTGAGTCGGCGATTTTCGAACTAATGGGATCAAGCGGAGAGCCAAACCTTAAAACAAAAATTTTCAACAAAAAAGAAAAAGATAAAAAAAATAATTAAAATTATGAAAATAAAAATAAAATGTACACCAGAATTGAGAGAAACAAATACCAATATTAGCTATTATGCGAGCCATCCCAAGCAACCAAAAGTCCCACAGTTCGATAAGTTTTTCAATGACTGCCCGCCAACAGCATCGTTGATATAAGTCGCGAATGACATAATGATGTTAAAACGACTATAATAAAAAAAGGTACAAAAAAGCTTACTCAGCCTTATATGATGTTCTTATTGATATTTTTAAGTTCCGAAACAAGACTTAATGGCCTTCTATTCAGCTTCCTGTGGCCTTTTTATTCAGTTTCCAAAAAAATGTAAAATGAGCAAAAAATTATCTATCTCAATTGCACCCTTCATGGTACAGCCATGATGCCACGCGCCGGATTCCAAACTCAAGAAATTGCCAAACTCAAAGAAATTGCGGTTTGCCAAGATTTGATCAATTTTCTACTATTCTACATTTCCTACATATATCGCATCAGAATGTTAACTCAAGTATCAAATTACACATTGAAAAAAAAAAACTTACCCGGATTGGGGATCGAACCCCGACGTTCGTGGTGAGAATCGAACACGCTACCACATGACCATACCATGCCATGTTGTTGTAACTGAAACTAAAACTCAAAATGTAGCATACCTGCTGGCGCAATCTGGATATTTTGGGTCCCTTTTACAACGCGTAAGTATGTATTATTCCAAAGTACTGTGGCAAAACTTAAACTTCACTCACCTTTTTTTTTCGAGCATCACTAACGCGGACAAATAGAAACAATCAAACTCTCACGACGAGTGACGCGGAACGAATAAAGATATGAAACTCTACTTCTCTCTTAAAACATTCAAACCGTCAATTGAATATGCTCCAGAAAGAAATAGTCGAGTGCAAATCCACAATCGGGAGCTTATGATAATACATCCGAACGTTTTTGGTAAACAAGAAAATTTCATTGTCTGTTACATATTTTCAACTCATATGACAAAAATATTTCCACAGTTTTTGATTGAAATATCTTAAAATTTATGTCTAATTTCTCTAAAATAAAGAAATATTGGATAGAATAGATCTTATTTTAGCTTGGTTTTTTAGTTTAGAATTACAGAATTATGACATTATTCAAGGGATCCAGAAATTATCGAAACGCGCCTATGTCTAAGATCTGATTACCAACTTGGTCCCATGAAAATTTGACACTCAAAGACCTTCAATACCAACAAGCTAAGCAAGCTCGAGAAAAACTTCAGCAGCAGTACATTACTGCACACAAAAAAAAAGCATAGTAAAATTACTAAATCCGTGGTTCAAATGAACAACACGCAACCATATTTTTGAGTCAATAATGTTTTGTTCTTAAAATTACTCCGCGCATAGTAATTTTACTATGTGCTGGTTTTTGCTGCGCATAGTAATTTCGACTACATTTTGTGGTAAAACTGCTAATGACAGAATAAATTCGTTTACTTCGTGCATGGTGAAAGTGCAATTTTCCATTATTAAAGTAATACGCATTATTATCAAAATAAGTATTGTATCATGATATATATTACAAAACTAGCATGGTATAATAATCTTTCAGCACAATCAGAAAAATAAAATTCGTTTTATTAAAGTGCATTTTTATTCATTGAATCCACACCATGGTCGAGCAACTCGGGCTGCAGCGGAGAGAACAGCTTCACTGATTCAGGTTCACTTATCATCTGAAATGAAAATGAAAAAAAAAACAATAATATTAAGAAATTATAGAAAAACTGATCATTGATCTATTTAATAACAGTATTTAAACTAATTTTAAAAAAACACTCAATTCCACTCACCTGAAAAACTGCATTTCCCGGGACGGCAGATGTGCTGATACTGCGTTCCGTTCTGAATCCTTTGCCCCTATCTCATGTCCTTCGGCCAATTGTGTCCGGGGGGTCCCCCGTTTGGGGAACTCGAGAACCGCATTCGCCGCGCTAAAACAAATTGAAAAGAAAAACAGTAAAACAGAGGATAAATCCTTCTTGAACACATTGGATTGTATTTTTTAATTTGCTTATCCAATTAGCAGCGCGTGAAAGAAAATAGAACACAATCTAACTAACCTGAAAGATGAATTTTCGACGATATCTGATCAGCTGTCCGGCTCCGGCAGCAACAGTTTATTGTGGATTTCCATCCTCCGGTGTCCATCCTCAGGGCGTTGTCATTATCCTGCACAGCTGATTGGCCAAATCAGTGTTTGCGAACTTGCATCACAAATCGATTAAAACACAATTAATTCGCGCCGGACGATTTCAAAACGGCAACTTTATCGGAGTAGTCGTGGGGAAATTTTTTTTCTTCGTACCGAAATTTCAACCGACTGACTGATATTTAACAAAATCAAACGCATAGTAAAATTACTAGATCTGAGCGTAAAATTACTTTTATCATAAAGTGAAAATATGCAACAATGTCGAGTTTAAGAGGAACAATGAAGAAATTACCATGAGTATAGTATTTCCGACAATTCGAAAGCAGGTATGTCAAAATTATCATGCACATAGTAATGGCAAGAAGACGAATCGTGCAATATCTATATATCATGCGCATGGTAATTTAGACACGAGGAAATTACTATGAGCTGTCAAAGTTCGCATAGTAAAAATACTTTATCGTAGTACTGTAGCCCAGATTTCTGGTAGAAAATACTAAATCGTGGTAGAAAATACTATATCGTGGACATAGTAAAATTATCATGATCCTGTATTTGAAAAACCCATGCAATTTTTTTCCGTGTGTGGAAACATCATGTCACGCTGAACTGTGGAGCAAGTTCTAAATCGCCTACATATTCATTTTCATTATTCAAAACAGATCTTTATGCGCTCTTCAAGGATCAAGCGGAAGGCAACCTGTTTGGTGAATTGCAGACACACATCGAGTCGAATGAAAATGGTATCTTCCTTCATGCCACATGGTTTTATATTTATTGAAAAGGTACGTAAACTATTTTCTATATTTCAATTCAATGGGTTTATAATTTAGTGAATACATTCTAACCATAACCAGTAAAATTCTCAATGTTCAACGTCATCAGCACATTTAACATCTTTCAACTAATAGTTTAAATACGACCTGGTTCATATACTTACTACAAAACTCAAAATATTCAAGGGTTTCCGAGATGGTAATTTGATTTGAGCTAGTTTTGTTTTAAAATAACACAATACATTAAATGGTCAGGACGGTTATAATCGAAACTACAAAAAATTAGATATCAGGGTGGCCACAACTTTTTCATTTTGAAATTCCCGGTTTTTTCCCGGTTTCCCGGACAAAAATTCAAGGTTTTCCAGACTTTGATTGTCCATTTTCGTCTGCATATAGCAAAATTTTAAACTTATTTTATTGATTGGGCTGTTTCATAACACTCAAATAATTGTTCACTAAATGATAGAAAAACCTTCTTCACAAAATCGTTATGGGGTTATAAATCATGTTTACAATTTTTTTGATGTGGTACAGATATCAATTGTCTTACTACAGGCACAAAATCCATGTCTCTAGAATTTATAAAATGTTCTGAGGGCATTCGATTATGTAACTCCATTGTCACAGTAAATTCAGTGAAATTTTTTTTTTTTTGACGTTTCACAGTCAGTAATAAATGCATCTTCAAGTGTAATATAAATTTTTGCTAAACATTTATCATACTGATTTACAGAGGATTTTCTATAATTGCCCATGTTTTCCCAAACACGGAACAGTTAAGAACACTTGTTTTTAGGCATTATTTGATTATCTAAACTTATCTTTAATGTTTAAAATACCAATAAAGATCCAGATCTTGAAAATAAACCGTTAGGTATACATAAATTTATCAGTTTCTAAAAGACAAGATTCCTTGCTTTCTTTTGTTAATACAATAATTTGTGACTAATGACTAATTAAGGGTAAATTTTTAAAGATCACAAATCGTATCTAGACGCAGTGTTTAGATTCCTCTAGAACAGTGGTTTTCCAACTTTTTTCACTCACCGCCCCCTTTTGAAAAATTTTCGAGCTCAACGCCCTCCTGGGAAATTTTTACGGAAATCTTTACAAAAACGTTAATCTGGATCGTTGAAAAAACATTAGCATTTGCCTTTATGTTGTTTTGAGACTTAACTCAAAATTCATTCATTTGGCCCTTAGAGCCAAAGGGGTAGGAGGTTTTATAAGTGTAGAAATGGTTAATTTTGATTTAATGATGTCAAACAATTTTGCATGCTTCAAACTATATTTCGTGATTTTTCAGATTTAAAAAAAAAACACATATATTTCGTTCAAAAGAGAAATGCAAATTTTCGAAATGAAAAATGAACAAACATAATAAATAACTTAAACGCGTGTTTTATCGAAATAAGCGTTAATGCACTTATACTTAGTTTAAAAAACTTCTTATTGGACATAAAAATGAAAATTCACAATAACTCAATTTGAGATCTATGCTTGACTTTACAAATAAATTAAATAAATCTTGGACTTAACCGGATAATAATATAATAATAATAAAATAATAATAAATAATATAATAATAAAACGGATAATAATAAAACCGGACTTCTTCCAACGAAATCCGGGCAAACCGAACTTTCCTCAATTCTTCTGTGAAATATTCGGCAAGCTGGCAACCTTAACTCATACCCTTTTGGCTTCAAGGACCTCATATTGCTTAAATCCTCCAGTGAACACTTAATTCTATTTAAAGTTTCTTGAAACTTAAACTGATTGATTAGTTTGTTTTGATTTCAAATCACATACCATAAATTTTGGTAAACAAAATTTTATATTTTCCATTATTTTTGCATTATTGAATTCAAATTAATTACGGTCAAGCCGGTGAAACGTAAAAAATATCTTTATTTCTTGATATCTGAATTTGAATCCAGTTCAAAGTTATGTAGCATTCACGGGTCTTAAATCTGTAACTTAATTCATTGTTTTGCATCCAACTTAATCGTTAATATTTCATATCTACGTTTTTTCGAGATTTGGGAAAATGTGAACTACGACCTCACCGCCCCTCTGAGCCCTTCTAACGCCCCCCAAATTCTAAAATTGAGCTAACCGCCCCCTTGGAAGCTCTCAACGCCCCCAAGGGGGCGGTAGGGACCACTTTGAAAACCACTGCTCTAGAATAATGCCAACACCAAAAATTTTTACGTAACAAGAAACTCAACAGTGTTCATTACTACCCAATATTAGCCTGGGTAATTATGAACAGATTTAAGAACATAAAAGAATGATCTTTATTCATGATAACTTTTAGTTGACCCTACCATTTTCCGAAGAACTTTTCTTATGATTGAGCTTAGTTTCAAAAATATATTCTTTAGAATTCACTACAGATTTTTTTTATATTTAAAAAGTCAGTATTTAAAAAAAAGAGTCTTAATAAACTTTTAAATCGTTATTATAATTGTATTTGAAGCACTTCAGAGCTAAAAAGTTAACTTTTAGACACTTAAAACATTATCGAAAAGCGTTAATTTTTCGTACAAACTGTTTTTGCCTGCAAAAGTGCAGTCCACAATCTACTTCATCATAAATTTCCAGTCATTTGGCATTGTCATTGATATGTGGTTATTTGCAAGGTGCACTTCTTGTAGATCAATTAATGGATTTTCAAAGGATTTTCCAAATTTGCATAAAATTGTGTATGCCACTCGTTGCAAAACTCGGTTTTTTCAGCATTCACCATTCACCAAACATTTTTGAGATATAGACAAAATTTAAAACACTTATTCAATTCAGTTTCACCCATTGTTTTTTTAAACTAAGGAATTTTAGTTTCGAAATGAATAATGAAAAAAAATGCAAAAGGAATTCAAAATTATGCTATCTAAATTTATTATAAAAAAATCAAGGGTATCGTTAATCAATAAAAATAAGAAACATTTATTCTTGATTTTCAAAGCGTAGTAAAATTAAATTTTGCAGTTTAAATTTATTGATACTCGAATTATAGGTACTACCTATACTATTTAAAAAATCTGAACTTCAGAACTCATGGATTTTGAGTTCAAGATTACATTTCGACACATTGAAATTGCAAATATTCAAATAAGTTTAAAAAGGGACACTGTAGTAGTCCATAAAAAAGTTAAAGAAAAAAACATTTCGAAATCCTTTACTGCATACGACTCCATATTTGGTTTCGAACTCTTTGTTTTTAATAATTTTAGCATGATTTAGTACTGTTAAACATTGCAAACTATATTTATAATTTAAAAAAAACTGATTTAGTACATTATTTTAACAATTGAAATTATTGAAAAACAGATCTATTTTTTGGCATATTTTCATAAAAAAAAAAAGTTCAACGTTTTCATTTTTCATTTTTCATAGCTTGGAATGTTTTGACCCTTGCCCAGCCAGGAAAGCTGGCTCAACTTGCTAGAGAAGCTAGCCGCCTCAAGCTAGAGATATTGGGACTGAGCGAAGTCCGTTGGCCTAACACTGGAGAACACAAGACACAGTCCGGGCAAGTACTGCTTTACTCCGGCATACGAGGAGAACATGCTACTCGGGAACGAGGAGTTGGTTTCCTGTTAAGCCCGCAGGCCCATGCGGCCCTCATAAGATGGGAACCGATAAACGAAAGAATAATCGTAGCCAGATTCAGAACACGGGTTAGAAACCTTACAATGGTCCAGTGTTATGCGCCAACTGACGTTGCCGATTTGCAGGAGAAAGAGCAGTTTTACAGTCAATTGAACAGCGTGGTTGAGAGAATTCCGAAGGGTGACATTCAAATCCACTTAGGCGACTTCAACGCAAAGATTGGCTCCGATAATCAGGACTTTGAGCGCATCATGGGGCGCCATGGTCTAGGACAGATGAGCGAAAACGGAGAACTGTTTGTAGAATTTTGTGGCAACAACAACATGGTGATCGGTGGATCGCTCTTCCCCCATCGACCAGCACATAAGGTCACTTGGGTGTCCCGAGATGGCCGAACAGAAAATCAAATTGACCACATCTGCATCAGTCGAAAATGGAGAAGGAGCCTTCTTGATGTCCGCAACAAACGAAGCGCAGACATTGCATCTGACCATCACCTCGTCCTTGGCGAAATACGACTGAGAGTTGCGCGTGTCCAACGGCGCGAGGAGAAAGTCGGGTGTCGATACGACGTCCGCCGGTTGGAGAATCCAGAGGTGAAAAGGGCATACGTTGAACAGCTAGAATCCCGAGCCTCGGAGCTGCCGACAGACGGAACAGTCGATGAACAGTGGTGTGGAATCAAGAATGCCTTTATCACGACGAGCCATGGTACTCTCGGTAAAGTTTGTGGAAGACGTAGTGAATGGATGTCGGATGAAACCTGGAGGATGATCGATGATCGGAGAAAGGCGAAAGTCGGAATTGAGCAGGCATGTACCGGGTCAGCCAAAGCAGCCGCCCGCTTACGATATGCGGAGCTGGAAAAGGCAGTTAAACGAGCTTGTAGACGAGACAAGAGAGCCTGCACAAACTCCCTAGCCGAAGAGGGAGAAAGAGCCGCCGCCATTGGAGATATCCGATTATTATATGATATATCTCGCCGCCTTAGTGGTGCAAGGACTAATGCAAGAATGCCGCTGAAAGACCGAGCAGGTCAGCTGCTGACAGATCGAACAGATCAGCTCAAGCGTTGGACTGAGCATTTTGATCAACTTTTCCGAGTTACAAATAGTAATGGCCAACAGAACCCGCAGCTCGAGGCGCCCACAGTAAGCCGCATTAATGGTGTCAACTCGGAAGCGCCCTCGCTGGCAGAAATAGAAACGGCAATCAAGGACATGAAATCCAACAAAGCGCCTGGAATCGATTGCATTCCTGCTGAAATGCTCAAAGCCGACCCTGCCTTGTCAGCACAAATATTGCACCGTCTTTTCGCTGACATTTGGGATACTGCAACATTCCCGGCCGACTGGATGCAGGGTATCCTCGTAAAGGTCCCAAAGAAAGGAGACCTAACAGAGTGCGGTAACTGGCGTGGCATAACTTTGATCTGTACAACCCTTAAAGTACTCTGCAAAGTGATCCTGAACAGGATCCAGGAGAAAATCGACGCTACACTCCGACGGCAACAAGCAGGATTCCGATCCGGACGATCATGTGTGGACCACATCACAACGCTACGAATAATACTGGAACAAGTCAACGAATTCCAGGACTCTCTTCTGCTGGTGTTCGTTGATTTCGAAAAAGCATTTGACCGACTGAACCACGAAAACATCAGGGCTGCTCTTAGACGACGAGGGGTCCCAGAGAAACTAGTCCATCTCATCGAAGCACATTACGAGGCATTTTCGTGCAAGGTCTTGCACGACGGTGTCTTGTCCGAACCAATCCCGGTAACTGCTGGAGTGAGACAGGGATGTATTTTGTCACCGCTGCTTTTTCTCATCGTAATGGATGAGATCTTGACTGGATCGATTGACTGTAGACCAAACCGAGGATTGCCGTGGAATCCTTCATCAATTGAGCAACTGAACGACCTTGACCTGGCAGACGATATTGTTTTGCTTGCCCAAAGACAACAAGACATGCAGAGCAAACTAGACGACCTCACCGAAAGCTCCAAGGCAGCAGGTCTCAAAATCAATGTCGGAAAGACCATTGGAAATCTGTGGAAATCAACACAGAAAATCGTTCCAATTTCGTGGTAGCTGGACAACAGGTTGAGACAGTGGAATGCTTCCAGTATCTTGGTAACCAGATTACGCCTGATGGTGGTACCAAGAAGGACATCGAAACCCGGATCAGAAAAGCCCGATTTGCGTTTGCGAGTCTCCGAAACATCTGGCGGTCACGCCAGATCTCTCTACGAACTAAGATCCGAATCTTCAACTCAAACGTCAAATCCGTATTGCTGTACGGCTGCGAAACTTGGTGCACATATGCGGTGACGACGCGAAAACTGCAAGTTTTTGTGAATCGCTGCCTGCGGAACATCATCCGCGCTTGGTGGCCTGGCAACTGGATCTCAAACGTTGAACTTCATCGCCGGTGTCATCAAAAGGCGCTAGAAATCGAGATTCGGGAACGTAAGTGGAGATGGATTGGGCACACGCTGCGAAGAGATGAAAACGAGATTTGCAGAGAGGCGCTTGACTGGAATCCAGATGGGCATCGAAGAATAGGCAGGCCCAAAAGCTCGTGGCGGCGAAATCTAGCCGCTGAAATCCGCACAGTTGACGAGAACCTTGGCTGGACGCAAGTGAAGACGCTGGCTCCGGATCGCCAGCAGTGGAGATCTTTTATCTCAGCCCTATGCGCCGGTCAATCGGCGCTGGACCCTTAGGTAGGTTAGGTAGGGGGTTTCATTTTTCATTCAGTAGAGGATTAGCTTTGTTATGCAGAAAAATGTGGATTAGATTTCAGTAAAAAAGTAACAGTTACATTTTCAACATATATTTTTATGTTGAGTCAATTTCTCGGTGTAAAATTATGAAAATTCTGTTCCGGTTAATTATAGAGTTATAACGTATTTTGTAATATTTGCTTGGAAACAACACCTGTATCTGGAAAACAAACCTTAAAATTTCTTCAAACACATGCTAAGCTTAAACTAACTTTAGAATTTATGCAAAAAACAAGTTGAAAAGTAGACAAATAAGGTTTTAAAAATCCAAGAAACTCAACAGTGTACTTAAAATTTTCAGAAGCTATGATCTAAGTTATAAAATGCAGATTACAATAAAAACATGATATCTCCATGTTTTCAAATCTGTAATGCCTTTGTTTCACTTATTGTCCTGAAGCGAATTATTTGTCAGATTCTATCAAATCTAGTTCTGGTGATATTCGGTTTTCAAATTTAAAAATTACTATGTTTCGAGTAAAATTCATCATTGATAACTAATAAACCGACAACCCTATATATATATAAAAAAAAACAGTTTTCTATTTATCCTCCATTTGATAGAGGACTAAGATATTACCTAGCTATTCTAGATTTAAAGAAACAAAGCTTGAAAAACAATACTCAAGTTTAAAAAATCAATAGAAAAAATGTAACTATTTGTGACATCATTGAAGAACATTTATGAGATCTCGATATCAAAGATTTAAATTCTAATTACAACTTTGTTAAAGACTTCAAATTTTTTTGACTTATGCTTTAAAAAAAAAGATTTATTTTCATTAAAAATATATTCCAAAATACCCTATAATTCTCATATTTCACCATGCTTTGAAAAATAAATTTTAATTGCCGCCTCAGTTTTCTCAAAAGATTCAGTTATTCGTGGGCTTCGTAAAAGTTGATCATTGATTCGAAACCTACGATTTGGATATCTTAAAAAAGTTCTAAAAAGTGGCTAAAAATGTCTTAAGTTAACCTCTGAATCTCGGAAACTAGAGCTAGTAGAAAAAAACAAACTGCATATTTGGATATTTCGCCCTCAAATTAGTCAAATTAACTCCCCGGGCAAATGCAATAAATTAGTTAGTTTGTCATGCGTCCTTTCAATGATTTTTTTTTCTAAAATGCGTCTTTCAAAATACAAATATATATATTTTGAGGAAAGTACCATGCAATGTTGAATCATTAAGATTTTTGGAGAATTTACATATTGTCTTCTATCGACATAAATACACCCTTATGAAAAAAGGAAAAATGTTCACTGGATTTTTCTAAATTTTATTTCAATTTTTGTCATGAATCAGGTTAGAAATCAGTTCATCCGAAGCTCGCAAATTTTCGAAGGAATCTTAACATATTCAGTGTAGGAAAGGAATCTTAACATATTCAAGAGGAATTTAAAATT